>NW_026652294.1:45869875-46019539 GCF_009828535.3 Hylobates moloch
CAGGACATAGCCTGGGGCCAATGTCACTTGGGGCCCTTGAGTCTCGGGATCTCTTTCAGTAGGCTCAGGCTGGTGCTAGGCTTTTCACTGGGACCTTAGCAGTGTCCTTGTAAAACCCTACAAGAGTCGTAAATGGTTCTTAAGGAGACATTTGCCCAGACCACTTTTTATTTCTGTAAATACGAAAGATGAAAGTGCACTTTGGGGCATCTGTCCCTGCTTCCTGCAGACTTGCATTTTTTTTTTCATCTATTCCTGACAGGCATGTATCAACCCTGTCCTAAAATCTTTACAGAAAGTGATCCCACAAGTTTTGCATTACAGGAAAGTACTTCCATTTGGTACTTACAAAAACATTCCTGCTACCCAGTGCCACTTAGGAATAAGCAAACCCAGATCCACGCTGCAGCTTCTACAGATCCTTGCATGTCTGCCACCACATCCCAGGTGCCTTCATTTACTGTCTTGTTTATTTCATCATCTCAAATTCTTCACAAGTTTGATTGTCTGTAATAACAAACACAAATTGAGACTGCCTCCTGGCTCACAATGATTCTCTCAGTGGTGATCATTCTTCCACCATAGCCTCCTTTCTTATAAGATGTTCTGGCTGAGGGCGGTGGCTCACTCCTGTAATCCCAGCGCGGATCCTGAGGTCAGAGTCGAGCCATCCCACTAAACAGAGCCCCAGGCTGTAGAAGTGCAAAATTGGTGGGGGATTCCATGGCGGATATCCACTGCACTGAGAGTCCATCTCAAAAAAAAATTTAAAAAAAAAGATGCTCTGACTCCCTGGCCACAAGTGGTAAACAAATGATCCAATCAGAGTTATTCACAGTGCCTCACCACCATCCCCTGCCATAGCTCAAGGCATGAATATGTGATTTAAGCCTGGCCAATCAGCGCACTTTCTAGGAAGTTTGTTTCTAGTTAAATTGGAAGAGGTACCTGGGTGCAGTGGCGTGTGCCTGCAGATCCAGCTACTCTGGAGGCTGAAGTGGGAAGATTCCTGGAGCCTAGGAGTTTCAGGCCAGCCTGGGCTATATAGTAAGATCCATCTCTAAAAAAAAAAAAAAAAAAAAATGAGAGAAGCCTTTTACCTTCTCCAGACATGGAGATGTTGCCATTGCTGGAGGCCGTATTATCAACCATGCAGTTGTGTTGCACTGTGACGATGTAGCCACAGGAACAGGGAAGCAGAGAAGGGAAACCGACAGGTTCCCGATGGTGTCTAACTCCCTCGTTACAGAGGTTACTACCCCTCCTCTGGGTTTGTTCATGTGGAACCACTAAATGTCTCTTCCTTCTTTAAACTGATTTTAATTCTGACAAGATCCAACTTTTCATTGAATAGCAAAGAAATAAATTGCAGAGAAAGGGGAAAGAAACAGCTCTATAGGAAGGGGCACCCTGATGGTGGAAATGATGGTTGATGATCCCACACCAAGAGAGAGAACTGGAGAGGCAAGGAGCAGGCAGAGTATGCACTTCCACAGTGCGGTGCGGGATGTTTATAACTCTGACCCTGAATCTGTGCCAAAAGTTCAATAGACTCTGTGTAAGTGAGGGATAAAATAATAGATATTTTAGAGATATTTTAATCCAAATGGTGAATTCTTTTTAGAGCTCAGGTGTTTGAAGGACTGGATTTGGTTATTAAGATCTACATGCTGAATTCCAGATAAATAAAGCACTTTAAAAAAGATTTTTACCATATCAAATTCATAATTTTTCCCAACACTCTAAAATTATTTTCTCTTACAGACTCGATTTTCTATTCCAAATGCAAACACTTGTATAAACATGGATTTCCTTTCATTTCTTTTCCATTTGCTTTTTCTTGCTGTTTGATTCATTCCCCTTTCCACCATTTGGGCCTGTTTGTCCACAACTTGATCTACCTTCAGCACTGGCCATATCCCAGTCCTCAGAATTGAGGTGTTTTTGTTGTTGTTTTTGTTTTACCAAAGGTGCATTCATGCAAAATGCAGGGCCTCTACCTTCTGGTAGTTTATCTCCTGTGCTAGCCCTACGGCCCTACCGTCACAACCCCAGCTTGCAGCCCAGGAAGTGGTATGGCAGATCCATGAGTTAAGAGACTCTCCTGAGTCATGGTTCTAACCAATACTCATCCTCCTGGGACAGAGGCTCTGCTCAGCTCCTGCCCATCCCCCAAAGACGTACCTTTGGTAAATTCCACTTCAGCAGCTGAACTCTTGTGCCAACTCTATAGCTCTCCAATTATTGTCTTCCCCTGCTGGGTGTCCCTGCATATCCAGCAGGAGAGCCTCAAAGCGGGGCTTAGCCCACAAAAGTTCTTGGTTTGGGCCAGGAAAGAATTCAAAGGCAAGCCAGTGGTTGGGTGGAAGAAAACAGCTGTATTGAAGAAGCAGTGTTACAGCTCCAGCCGTGACACAGCTCTGTGAGGACTCCTGGAGAGCAGGACTACTCCGTAAGGTAATGTGCTGGGAGGAGCAGCTCAGGGCAGTTCCCAGTCATATTTATACCCACTTTTAATTACATGTACATTAAGGGGTGGTTATGGGAAAGGATGATCGCCGTGGAAAGGGGCGGAAACTCCAGGTGTTGCCATGGCAATGGTAAACTGCTGTGGCACATTGGTGGGCATGTCTTATGTAAAGCTGCTTCCACTCCATATCTGTCTTAGCTAGTCCTCAATTTGGTCCGGTGTCTGAGTCCCACCCCGAGTCCAGTCCCACCCCCTACCTCACCGCCTCCTGCCAAATCACCTGGGTATAACCTATTTGAGTCCAGTTATACCTGTCATCTCCCACTAGGTCATATGGACCCCTGCTTACTCACTCGGTGTGTCTTTTTCCTGTTACCCGCTACTCTCCACCCTCTGCTAACTCCCATTAGGGCCCATCTGGGCTTATCATGCGGCTGCTGCTGCAGGTAACATTTCTCTGACTCCAAGTTTTTCTGACTGTGTGCATTTCTACCATCCCACTGACCCCCAAATAGCCATGTCCCACAGGTATTTCTAATCGAGAATCCAGCTTTTTGTCTCCATTGGTGTTGAATATTATATCTGCTTCTTTTATTAGTATAGTTTCCTAAGTATATGATTTCCATACCTTTTGGCATGTGAATCTCCAAGATTTTTTTTTCTAATTCTTCTAAGCTTTATATTGAATTTTACCAATGACTTGTAATTTTTTTTTTTTTTTGATGGAGTCTTGCTCTGTCGCCCAGCCTGGCATGCAGTGGCATGATCTTGGCTCACTGCAAGCTCCACCTCCCAGGTTCGTGCCATTACGCCATTCTCCCACCTCAGCCTCCCGAGTAGCAGGGATTACAGGCACATGCCACCACACCCGGCTAATTTTGTTTTTGTATTTTTAGTAGAGACAGGGTTTCACCGTGTTAGCCAGGATGGTCTCCTGACCTCATGATCCGCCCACCTCGGCCTCCCAAAGTGCTGGGATTACAGGCGTGAGCCACCGCACCCAGCCACGACTTGTAATTTATGTTTTATTATATCTATGCCACCACCCCTTTAAGATATTTGCATAGTTCTGCCATTCCACTTCTATCGTATACTTGTGTTTTTGTGTAATATTTGCATATAACTTTCTTCTTTTTCCCTTTTGAATGTTCTTACTTTTTCAACATTCTGCCATTCTTGCCAAATTATGCATTCTGTAATTCTATTTCTTTCGCAAAGAGGGACTCCTACCGTTCAGTGTTTTATCTTAGGTAAATAAAATTTAAATTTTTTGAGAATTTAAAAATTAACTGAGAACCTGTCCTTTTCTTGCTAATTAGTTAAACCATAATTTAATCAATTGAAAATAGTTGTACATTTACTATTTATAGCTTGCTCTTACTCTAGTTTTCCAGTGGTAGGGATGCGAACTGTCTTTGGGCTACATTATTCTTATTATTTCATAAAATATTAAAAATAGTCTTCATCAATGAGACCACTTAACTGACCTCCAGAAAGCAGCAGAATTGTTTGACCCAACTTGTCTGGTATTTTCAAAATCTTTCACATAATAATTCGTCCTCCTCTTATTTTAATTTTTCAATTATTTTCCCATACCTGTAATCATTAATATCTATCCATATATCAGATACTGCTGGCTCCTGAGTTTCCTTCCTGCTCCAGCCATTGGACCCTGCCTGTGATCCCTCTTTGCTTTGAGTCACCCGCTCTCAGTTTCACTGCTCAGTGCGGCAGAGGCGTCTATGAACAGTCCCTGGGGGAGCTTCACCTCACTTTCCAATAACAGTCTCACCTGGAGCACACAGTGCAATTTATTTTCCTTTCTAGATACATTTTTGTATTGTGTGAATACAGAAGAAAAAAATGATTTTTCTTAAGGGAAACAGAAAAAAATGAAAACTGAACAGTAATAGAAAAATGGTCAAAGAACATGAAGAGGTAATTGACAAAAGAAATTCCCATGGACAATAAACATATGAAAAATGTTCAACATCAGATAAAAAATGAAAATTAAAATCATGAGATGCCCCTTTCATCTAACAGATTGGCAAGATTAAATACATTCTCAATGTCAGAATTTAGAAAACTTTCTAAAACATTGCATTCCCATTGCTGGAAAAGAAGATGAATTGCAATACTCTAAAAGCTAGCTCAGCAAAATGTATCAAATGCCTTAGGTTACAAGTAACATTTATGCATACGTTTCTAGAAATTTAACTTCTTGATTAAAAGGAATAAAGAGTAACAGTAAACTTTTATCATATGCATAATTATAACAACATTATTTAGAATAGTATAAAAAGGGAAACAATCTGAATGTCCATTGATTGACGATTGCCTGTACCAGTTTTATTCTGTCCATAATGGAAGCCATGAGACCATTAGAAATCACACAGTGTAAGAATACAAAGAAAAATTTTACAGTATGTTACTAAGAGAATAAATCAAGTGTGAAAATAATATGGATGGCTTAAATCAAATTATTATAAATTATTTTTGAGAGTTGTCTAGATGCATAGGACAAAATACCAAAAGATGACAAAATGAAAAGTTATTGGAGGCTATTTCTGGGGGTTCCGATGTGGAGACTTTTTCTGTCTTGTGCTTTTCTTTGTTCTCCAAATTGTTTATGATTTTTAAAAACTTAACTTTTTAAAAAGAGTCAATCTTTGGAAACACTGAAAGTGTCCCATAATTCAGCGTCAGCAGCTGTCTGTTTCCTGTTTTCCTCTAATTCATCTTATTTCCCCTAAACAGTAATGCTATGGGGCGGGGTAGGGGGGAAACGCCATCAGCTACTTTTTTCCTCTGTTGTTTTGTTGTTAATACTCCTTCAGTATTGCTCTTTGGTCATTGAAATATGAAGCAGTGGTTGAAATACATCCAGCATCTTGCCAGTTACTAGAAGCAACAATGAGAGCAAACAATCACGTGGTGTTTCCTGAGTTTTGGGAACTGTTCTAATAATGCACGTGTGTGTGTGCGTGCGTGTGTGTGTATTTAAATTCTCACCCAACAGCTCCATGAAATAGATCTTAATAGCATGCCCCTTTTATGAATGAAGAAACTGAGAAGCCAAGTGACCTACCCAAAGACACACAGCAAGTGCGTGTCCAAGCCTGGATTCAAGCACAGTCAGTCTGCCCCAGAAGCTGTGCCCATCATTAGCATGAGATGCCACTTCTACAAGGATACAAGATGCACACAGTATAGCTGTTATGTTTTCCACTCTTTGCCATTGCGCTATTTCAACCCAGGTCTGGGTTAAGTACGAATTTTTGGGCTGACTTTGATCCTTAATTGCCATTTATAATATTACCGCTATAGAAAGAAATCACTACACATTCTAAACAACTGACCTTCAAATGAAATTTCTCAAAAGTCTGTTTATAAGTTGGTGTCTGCCTGTCTATCTCCCAAGGAGATTATTGCCAAGGGAAAGATGTATTTCCATCCAAAAGAAATGTCTGGAAATTATTTGGCCTTTGGATCAACTCAGGCCATCCATCTTTAGCCAGGAGTTCACTCTGAGGACTCTTCATCAAGTGCTTAAACCATGAATAAAGACTCTTCGGAATGCTAACATCAAGTCACAGACATGGTTTTGGAAGCCCTAGAATTGTCTTTTTTTTTTTTTTTTTTTTTTTGAGACGGCGTCTTGCTCTGTCGCCCAGGCTGGAGTGCAGTGGCGCAATCTCGGCTCACTGCAAGCTCCGCCTCCCGGGCTCACGCCATTCTCCTGCCTCAGCCTCCTGAATAGCTGGGACTACAGGCACCCGTCACTACGCCCGGCTAATTTTTTGTATTTTTAGTAGAGACGGGGTTTCATCGTGTTAACCAGGATGGTCTCGATCTCCTGACCTCGTGATCTGCCTGCCTCGGCCTCCCAAAATGCTGGGATTACAAGCGTGAGCCACCACACCCGGCCAGCCCTAGACTTTTCAAATGGGCACACACACCTCTGGGAAAAGAGTCCTTCTTGGCCACTTGGCACTCTTGAAAAGAAGGCAGAAAAGCATGAAAGCGGAGCATTTCCTGATCCTTTCAGAAGTAGATGAATGTTCAATGAAGACAAAATAATCTAGAAGAGAGAAAAGGCTGAAGGGCAGGAGAGATTTAAGCTGGCATAATTTTCATTGTTCCTAAATATATTCTAATATATGCTTGGATTTGCCTGCTAGAAGTAGACCACGTAATCAACAGGTTGCAAAAAAATTGCTTACTGAGCTATTTCAATCCAATTTCTAATAGCAATAGACAGAATACAGTTTTGCTCTATTTCCCTTTCCAAAAGGTAAAGCTGTCAGAGAAGTTTATATAAAAGCAATACAGCAATATCATACTGTATCCTTAGAAAAATGCATATTTGTACACATTTTCTCCTTCATCAGTAAGAGAAAATAGGGAGACTCAGAGGTAACAGGAGAAATCTCCCTAGCTGAGAATTAAATCAGGAAAAAACTAAAGATACAGTTTAAAAGCTTTTTATACAAAACCCTCTCATTGGGAAAACCAAAACAAGCAACCATTCTCAAATTGCAAGGACACGAACCACGTTGTCACAAACTGGAAATTGTACAAGATTAGGAAATAACAAAATCTAATCTTCTCATGGAAAAAGAAATCATAGTCATCTGAAGTTCCACAAAGAACGCTGTCCAGCTTTATTACTCTAAGGAAAAATTCTGAATAGAAAGTAGTGACATTTTCTGGTCATGGTGATAAAGCTCCTTCTTTACATGTGGTATACATTCAGTGAGTGTTTGAAAACAGATCCTACTATAGGCACATCATTTTGATACATGTGTTTATCACTGATTTTTCACACATAGCAGACTTGTATTACATCTGGTTCTCGAAGTTGAGAGATTCATAAATAATCTGCATATTGCGTTGCTGGTTCCTTTTGTTCTGTTTGATGAAAAGAAAGTGTGTTTTTAGAAGGAGAAAAAGACTTTAATCATTCATCAGCTCTGTTAATAAGCACTCAAAATCCTAGAATGTGGGCTTAGATTTCCTAAAGACCTTAATGGCATAATATTTTACAATTATTCTTCACTAAGGTGTCATTTTACTGTATTGACATTTTTTTTTCTTTCCATGTTTAAGTCCAAAGATACTGATAACAGACTAGAACTATAGAACTACACTTTCCAAGGTAACAGCCCCTGGACACATATGGCTATTAAGCCCCAGAAATGTGGCTGGTCTGAATTCAAATACACTAGGAGAATAAAATACACACTAGATTTGAAGATTTAGTACAAAAAAAGAAGAATGCAAATCATCAACATCATAATTTTTATATCATTGACATGTTGAAATGATACTCTTTTGGATATACTGTAACATAGAAAATATATTTTTAAAATTCATGTTATCCATTCTCTATTCTCGGTCCTGTCCCGTGCCCCAGCAGGCTGACCTCTGAGGACTGAGTCCCCCAGGCTTCCTTGATGGCAGGTTCCTGGTTGAGTTCAGCCAATGGGTGGCCCTGGCAGAAGATCTGAGTGTGAGAAAACGGAGCATGCAAGACAAGCCTTTACTCTTCTCCCCTCCCTACGTTAGGTCCATGTTTCTTAGAGAAGCTGGGCATCACGGTGACAACAGCTCTAACTTGGTGGCTCCTCCTCCGGGACGCCACCTTCCCTGGGCTCTGCAAACACAGTGTTCTGCTTCATCACTTAGGGAAGTAGCACGCCCCACTGTTACTATTCTCTGGGTGCCTTGTCACCCTTGGTTGGTTTCCTTAGCCCTGCCACTCTTTAGTCCATACCTGTATTAAAACCTATTAATGCATTAGGCTTTTATGCATTAATAGGTGCATTTGAAGCACCTGGGGTGAATTCTGCCACCTGCTGGGACCCTGCCTGCGTGATACACAAGCCCATTCTTTTCTGCTATATAACAGTAGAAAAAGCCAAGATCCAAGACCCACGGACAAGATATCTTAGATTATGTTAAAATGAGTTTATTGCATTGAAATCAGCATATGTACTCTTTTTCTTAGTGATCCAGGAGCTCCTTGGTGACACAATAAAGCCAATATGATTTAAACCCTGCCCACAGTGGCCAAGCCACCATCTCACTTCAAGAATGTGAGCAGATGAGGAAAGTCCACAGAAAACAAAACTGTGCAGCTGAAATAGTAAGTGCCCACAGAGCTACAAACACAGTGTTTGAGAGTTTAGAGGAAGAAGAAATGTATGGATGTGGTCTGCATTTCCCACTCAGTCTTGCAATCATTTTTCTAGCAAACAGCAGGAAATGTGAACATTGGCTGAAGCATAAAATCTGGGTACCACGCAAAGTGTTGCAGACCTGTAGTCCTGGCTACTCAGGAGGCTGAGGGGAGAGGACACCCTGAGTCCAGGAATGCAAGGTTGCAGTAAGCAGTAATTGCACCATCGCACTCCAGCCTAGGTGACAGAGTGAGACTTCATTTCTAAAAACAAACAAACAAAACAAAACAAAATACTGGCTAAGGCAGTAGCAGGTGGTCATAATAATAAGGGTAGCTAATGACTATCTAGTAGCTCCTATTTGCCTAACATTCTGCTAAATACTTTACACAACTATTGCTATCACTTCTGAATAGTACTTGTCATTTTGCAGGTACTTTTTATAATAACCACTTTACCTCTATAAGTTATAATAACCACTTTATATATATATATATATATATATAACCACTTTACCTCTATAAGTTATAATAACCACTTTATATATATATAAGCACTTTAACTCTATAAGTTATAAGTAAATTATATAATATATATAGCCACTTTATAAGTTATAAGTAACTCATATAATCCTCCTAACAACTTAGAGAAAAATACTATGGTAGTCTCCATTTTGCAGATGCAAAACCTGGGGTGCAGACTTTAATCAACTTGCCCAAGGTCCCACAGACAATGACTTCTGGAACTGGAGTTTGAGTGAGGCAGCCCAGCCCCAGAGACTTCATTCGTGGCCATTATGCCCTACCCCTTCCCATAGGCTGAGTTAATCTTCACAACACCCCCATGAAGCTCAGAGGAGAGCAGAGGTTCAGAATTGCTTCCCAAACTCACCCAAGATCATGAGACTAGTCCCCACGACACTATACTGCCTCCCAAATAGACCTGGATAATGAACTGGGGCCAAACTGTAGAGAGCTTGGATGAAAACCTTAGCGCAAAGATGAATACTTTAGTCAATCTGTCCTTACTCCTTAACTTCGCTCGTCTTCGTTGTCCCCCATGCTTCGTGCTCTGGGTAAGCCACCCAATCATTATCTTTGACTCCTTTTCCACATCTCACTCCATTATCTGACTTCCTCTCTCCAGTAGTTTACCTTCCATCCTCATCTTCCTGCATTAACTTCAACAGTACCAGACATTTCACAATTGGCCAACTGTTATCCACTTTCTCCATCCCTACCTTACATGTGGAAGAATGGAACTAACCCCAACAAGCTTCATCAGCCACCTTTGATTTCCCTAAGCCAATCAGCAGGGCTTATCTACCTATTCACAGGAATTGGTTCAGGGACAGACCTAGCAGACTGCTGGAGCCAGCTCCCAGGGGCTTCAGAGAGTCTGCTGTGGGCCCCTCTACCCAACGCTGTGTCCAGGGACATCACATTGGTAGTTTGAAATCAGCCATGGTGAGAGAGTTTATGCCATAAAAATCAAACGCTGCATATCAGGGTTTTTTCTTTTTTTCATTTTTACCTCTTTTCTTTTTCTTTTTTGAGAGAGACAGACAGGGAGAGGGAATTGCTAGACATTCGTCTGTGCACTACCTGGATGAACAAGACCTAATTTAGGTCCATGAGACGTGAGGAGATATTTAATCAGGGTTTGGAGAAACCATAGAAGAAGATTCTATTCTTTTGTGTAGGGAGAGTTATAAAGAAATTGGATCTGAGACTACTAAAGCCATTTTGGCCATCAAAGGACCTAACCAGAGGGTAGAGTTGACACACAGAGAAGAGCTGCTCGGAAAGGATCAAAGAGGTCTGGAGTCAGAGCGCTGATGGTGTGGACTTCTGAATCCACCCCCAAAGCCCGTATGCCTCTTCACTCTTCAGTTAAATGAGCCAATAAAGTCCCTGTTTTAAAACCAGTTTGAATTGGGATTTTTATGGCCATCAATTGAAAGATGTTGAGTGGATACACAGAGTTATGACTTAGGAGCAAGGCCACCCCTATTGCACAAGCCCAGGGGCACCATTCGCTTTGAAGTCTTTGTAAAGGGGAGTCCTTCCTTGGAGCCAGCAGGGCCCAGCCTGTGCAGCCACATGTGGCAAATGTAATGTTGTGCCTAAGAAACAGCCTATTCCCCTCTATCATTCAACAGGCAGCCCAAATTCCCTGCTAGTACCCCATTGATTCCTTTTATTTCACTGCCAATTTTCATTCATCTCTTCTTATTACCCTGCCGCACATAAGACACCATTGCCCTATTTTTATTTTCTCACTTCTTCCAACAGCCAACTTTTACTGCTTTCTACCCTTATTCTCTGTCTTCTATAGCCTTTGGGAATTCCTAAAAAGAATAAACAGATTTTTAAAATGCAGGCCAGCTCCATCGATTAATCAAAGTTTTCCCATCAGTCTTGCAAGCGTTTATCCTGTTATTTTGCTTTCTGTTCAACCCATGTTGACCAAGCTGGCTCATTCATCATCTGCCAAATATGTCCAACAAGTGTGTTTCAGCACCTTTGTGTGTGATGCTCTCCTTGCCTCGAATTCCAAGATCCTTTCATCTTCCCATATTGAAATCTCATTTCCAACAATTCCCAATTCAAATCCCTCCCCCTTATGATTGTCTTACTCCAGTATTCTTATAAGAAACAGAGTTTTTAGCCAAAAAAGCTAAATGTGTTGAATCAAAAAAATACAGGGCTAACTCACAGAACCTAAGGCATAAAATGCAGCCAGGTCTCATATGAAATTGGAGTAAGAGAAACCAGAAAATCCGGAATGGAAGTTACTCTGTCCATCTCTGGAGCACCCCATTCTCACTTGTCTGCCTCTCTATTCATATCTGTTTCATTGTTGTTGCTCTCTTCATATCTGCTCTCTGGATTTTGCGTATATCAGGTGGTTTATTTGTTCCATCGATTCCAGAGTCCAGCGGAAACTGAGTAGGTTCTCACTATGGCTCGATTTCAAATGTCTTCAAGGAAAAGCTAATAGCCAAGCCAAGCCAATGGGTTGTTTTCCCCTGGGTCTGATGTCCACTCTGTGACAAGTCAACTGTGAAAGAAGGTACATGACTACATGGCACCTTTGACTGTTCCTTCCAGGGATGTGGAAAGATCAGACTCTCTAAAGAGGAGGTGTAAAGGCATGGAAGAAGGGATTGGCATCCCTAATATGCTAATCACGCCTTACAGAGTGATTCCACATCCCCTACTTCTTACTACATTTATCTAATACTGTTGTAACTTAGATTCATGCCCTACTTTCCCCACTAAGGTACTAGGAACAGAAATTAGTTTACCTGCATCTTATGTAAGGATCACTATTGTAGTTGGATTTTCCAGAAAGCAGACTCCGAGATACAGGTTAGCATGCAGAATATTTATTAAAGAATATCTTTGGTATCAAGTTCTGTAGAAGGAAGGGGAAGAAAGCAGGAATGGCCAGAAGGAAACTGTGAGCAAATTCTTCACAATGAAGTCCAAATCCAAATGACAGCCTCAGCCTACCCTATGGGGAGCTCCCGAGGAAACTTAGCATTGTCCTAGTAAGGCTGAGATCCCCAGGCCTGTATCCTGCATCTACCAGTCACTGGATGTGAACTCTACCAGGGATGGGGGCATGTATTTGGGTGAGGGGTCCTTCTGCAGCTGAGGCAATCTGGAAGGGCTAACAGCTGGATGCTGGGTGCTGACAACAAGCTCAGCAGCTGCAGCAATAAGTCTTTTAATGAAAGGGGGTCTGGATGGCACACCACAATGATCACAAAGATGACTGCAGCCACCATTGTGCCTTACACAATGCATGTGCTTACACATCTGTTAGCTACTTCAAAGCAGCGGTGGGGGGGAGAATAAAAATCATTGTTAAATGAAAGATTAGAATCGATTTTTTAAAAATCCCAAGATTTGAGGCTAGCAATATATACAAATTCCACATCTGCCTCTTACTTTGACTTTAAACAAATTACCAAGCTTCTCTGTAACTTCCCTTCACTGCCCTGAGATGATAGCAAATATGCTCCATGCATGTCTGTCCCTAATATTTGTGTGACCCAGAAAAGGAATACAAATGAGGTTCCCACCCCACGTTAGTGTGTAAGCACCTCAACCCACATGCCCAAGTCCTGTTCACACTCTTTCCCCAGCACTCCTCTTAACAGCAGCCCCTTGGATCAGCCCCTTGGATCACTCTCTGCTAAACACACCTGGAAAAGAGGCCCTCGCAGTCTTTGGAAATGGGGTTGAGGCCATTTGCTTAGGGAACCTAATACCCCAGTGCCTGAGGTGGAGTCTAGAAAGAGCAGCACAGCTCTGAGTGGGACTCCCCTGGGCCCCAATCTCCTCACTTCACAAGGAGAAGACTGGGATGCCGAAGTTAAAATAGGTCCCCCAGGCCAGGCGCAGTGGCTCATGCCTGTAATCCCAGCATTTTGGGAGGCTGAGGCGGGCAAATCACCTGAGGTCAGGAGTTCGAGACCAGCCTGACCAAAATGGTGAAATCCCGTCTCTACTACAAATACAAAAATTAGCCAGGCATGGTGGCGAGTACCTGTAATTCCGCTACTCAAGAGGCTGAGGCAGGAGAATTGCTTGAACCGGGAGGCGAGGCGGAGGTTGCAGTGGGTGGAGATCGCGACATTGCACTCCAGCCCTGGGCAACAGAGTAAGACTATGTCTCAAAAAAAAAAAAGAAAAGAAAAAAAGAGAATATTCATGTACCTCTGTTTCTATGCCTTTTCCTGTAAGTATATTTATCCTGGTTGATGTTTACTGATTTTTTGAGTCTGTAAATTTATGTCTTTTAACCAATTTGGGAAATTATCAACCATTAGTTTTTGTTTTTTTTGTTTTTTTTTTTTTGAGACGGAGTCTCACTCTGTCACCCAG
This sequence comes from Hylobates moloch, assembly GCF_009828535.3. Lineage (NCBI taxonomy): Eukaryota > Metazoa > Chordata > Mammalia > Primates > Hylobatidae > Hylobates > Hylobates moloch. The sequence continues at coordinate 45,883,426 of NW_026652294.1, forward strand.
GCTGGAGTGCAGTGGCGTGATCTCTGCTCACTGCAAGCTCTGCCTCCCGGCTTCACGCCATTCTCCTGCCTCAGCCTCCCGACTAGCTGGGACTACAGGCGCCCGCCACCACGCCCGGCTAATTTTTTTGTATTTTTAGTAGAGACGGGGTTTCACTATGTTAGCCAGGATGGTCTCCATCTCCTGACCTCGTGATCCACCTGCTTCGGCCTCTCAAAGTGCGGGGATTACAGGCGTGAGCCACTGCGCCTGGCCTAGTTTTTTAAATATTTTTTTTCCTGCCCCATTATCTCCCTCTTCTCTTCTTCCAGGATTCCAGCCACGTGTAAGTTAAACCTTATGATATTGTCTGTGGGTCACTGAGCCAAAATTTTTATTTTTTAATCTTTTTCTCCTTTTATTTTTCAGACTGGAATTTCTATTAATGTATCTTTAGAGTCGCTGACGCTTTCCTCATTCACTTTCATTAAGCTCATCCAGTGATTTTTTTTTTAATTTCAGGTATTGTATTTCTGGTTCTAGAATTTAACTTGTGGTTTTTATTAATAGTTTCTATTTGTCTGCTGAGATTTCCTTTCTGTTTATTGATTATTTGTATATCAGCATTGAGCATAGTTATAATTGCTTTAAAATCCTCATCTGCGAATCCCACCTTCTGAGTTCTCTTAAGGTTGGGCTCATTGCTGTGTTTTCTCTTAAGAACAGATTAAATTTTCTTGTTTCTTTATGTATTGAGTAATTTGTAATTATATCCTGGATGTTGTGAATTTTATGTTGTGGTGACTCTGGAGTGTTATATTATTCCAAAGTATGTAAATTGTCCATTTCAACAGGCAATATACTTGGTTGCTCAAGTTGCAAATTATGTCTCTTGGGTAGCATCTCAAATCTCAGTTCAGTTATTTAATACTTAAGCAGCATTGAGTCAGTCATACATATCTAGTTGAGGGGGTTAGCCAGAGATATGGGCAGAGTTTATGTGTAAAATTTGGACTTCTCTCTGACTCTCTCTTTTCTTGAATTCCATGTGCCACCCCTCCTCCTTTCTAGTGGTGGTAGTTGTCACGAATTCTGTTCTCTGGTTTTTGAGGCCAGACAGACTATGGGTTTTCTCTTGGAATTTAGTCAACCTGCATGACACTGATCTAACCTACTCACAAGCTAGAAGCCTTGGAAACTCACCGGGTGCCATTTCCTTCCTCCAAGTGCCAACTCCCCTTCAGAATCCGCTACTTTGGCAGTTACTTCAGTGAACCGCTTTCTGTAATGTTTCTAAAAGCTATAGTGAAGATGTTCAGGAGGGTCAGTCCAGTGGGAGTTTACCAAGCCATACCAGAAATGGTGCCATCTTCTACAGCTACATTAACAAGAAAAGAGGACTCACCTCATTTCCTTTTCCCTAGTCTTGCTTTCTCCTTTTTTTTTTTCTCTTGAAGTTGTGTCTCCCTCCCTATGGAAGTCTGCAGTCTTTTTAGGTGAATCCTTCCCCAATTTCAGCAAGAGTACCTGTTGAACTCAGGTATATATACTTCCTGATATTAGATCCCCCAAGGCACACAATCCTGGTTGGCCACTGCTCTTTTTGTCCCTTTTTACCTGGCTAGGTGATAAGATTTTTATCTCCTCTACTTCCTGCTCTATCTATGCCTCCCCGAGCTGTTACACAAACTTCTGTGATCTCTGAACCTTCTCACTAAAGTGGTTAGTGCTCCAGTTTTTGTTTCCTAACACTAATGAAAAAAAACAGCTTTTCTAGATAAGTACACGTGGGGTAGACATAGGGTATATTCTTTTCTGAATTTATCTTTCCACCAGTAAGCTAAGAATAACATTGAGGTTATGACTTCTATTTCATTTCAAATACTCAAGAGGAGTTTATGAAGCTCCTTCCTTTCTAGGTCATCCATGAAGACCCAGTACATTTATTCTGCAGGAATTCGCATCTGCAGAAGGCTGGCAGTCATCTTCCATCTGTAAGTTTTAGAAAAGAAAACAATTCTTATTTTCTTAGTCTCAGTGCCTATAAAATGATTCTTCATTAGTTATCACATTTGGCTGCCACTTCTTACTCAGGGACTCCGAGCTGCTTCATTGGGGAAAAAGAAACTACTCTGTATATTTGAACAATAGGAATTCAATCAAGGGATTTGTCATAGAGGTAGTGGAAGACCTGAGATACAACTGCAGGAAGCCGCTACAATCTCTGTGTCTGGAGGGATGAAGAAAGTGGTACTACTGAAGCTCAGGTCCTGCAGAAACTGAAACAAAGTTGGAGTGTGAAGGAAAAGACAGACGCACTGCCTGTGGAGCTGCAAAGATGGAAAAATACTCTGGATTCTACCTGCTTGCCACCCTCCAATCTCTCTTCAACATCTCTCATTAAATATAGCTGCAATACAGAGCAGAGCAAGGGAAGTGTCAAAAAATGATTTGAAAGCAAATATTAAGATAAATGACCAGCATAAGAAGTATAGCGAATGTAGTAGGAAGTCTGAATTTACTTAAGCTGAAAGATCTTAACATGAATCTAAAGTCAAACTGTAGGCCAGGCGTGGTGACTTATACCCATACTCCCAGCACTTTGAGGGTCCAAGGCAGTAGGATCACGTGAGACCAGGAGTTTGAGACCAGCCTGGGCAACATAGCAAGATCTTATCTTTAAAGATAAATAAATAATAACAAATAAAAATAAGTAAAATCAAACTGTAGTCTCTTTAGTTGGGGTGGTTATGGAGGGACAATCTACGGCTAATTTTGGACTATTTTAGTCTCTCCTTGCTCCTAAAGGAAAACCAGGATATGGTTCCTCCAGCATTCTCTTGGTTGAGATAATCACTTCCATACTTTTTCAAAAACCTCTCAAGTTATCTTCACCTACAGGTACTATGAAAGAAGAGCCCTCCCTTTCTCTCTTGCTCAGACACCCAGAAAACTGAGCTGTAGGATGCTTGCATTCCCCCTCCTCTGCCTCAGAATGATTGCATTTGGTTCAGTCACAGAATCAGAATCTCGGTTTCTACACATTGAAAGCACAGGAGGAGTGCACATCCCATTTCTGCATGTCTGTCCTTCCCTGTGGCCCCTAATCTGTAGACTTAGGGCTGGCTGGGAGTTCAGGTCCCACTGGTGTGATGGAAAGGGTTGGACTGCACCCCATTCAGTAAGGATATTTGGGAACTGGAAGCTCCTTTAGACTTCTCTCTGAATCAGGAGATCAGATTACCCTGCCTGTCTCAGTTGGCGGAACACAAGAAACCACTAATCCCATCATACAAAGGGTTACTTGGTACACATGGGCTACAAGGAAATACCCAGCCAGGATCTTCTTGCGAAGACCAGAAGATCTTCAGAACAAGGATTTCAGCATTGGCAAAGCCCAGTCTTTGGCGAAATCAGGAAACCCCGATCCTCTGGGAGGACAGAGAGTCACACCTGGGAGCACCCTGCAGGGAGTCGGGCTCACAGCACCACACAGGCAGCCTGAGTCTCCTGTGTCCCGTGTACCCTTGCCATGTGTGTGAAATGGCTGAACATTTCTGCCTGTCCCGCCTCATGGGATTGGAATAGGTTTACAACAGAAGTGAATGTGGAAGCAATTTGTGAATTCAAAAGAATTGTATGAATGCCAGCACTATTAGTTCCTCGTTTACTCTTCATTAAGGAGCATGAGTCATTATTGAGACATTGATTTTTCAGCAACTTTAAGTCACTGGTGCTCTTTTTCTGTGTGCTCTTATCTCATTGGAAAATAAGAATAAGTCCACTTATTTACTGGTGTGAACATACTCTCCATGAACAGTCTTTCGAAAACTGATGTCAAGTCAACCTTTAAGGATTTCTTTATAAACCTTTGGAAGACTAGCATAATCTTGTGGTCATTGTGCCATTTGATCTGAAAGAAGGAAGAAAAGGAAGGAGAGAAAGAGATAGAGGGGGAGGGAGGGAAGAAAGACAGGGAGGGTGGAAGGAATAGAGAGAGGAAAGAAGGAAAGAAGAAAAAATTTTAATACACCCTTTGTATGTTATCTTTGATTTCCAAGTTGATAATGAAATAGATTTAAAATTTGGATTCTATCTATAGAAAAATAGGATTCTTGCTTCTTCAAAAAGCTGTATTGTCCTTCTCCACAAAATAACTGAGATCACCTTCCAAGGACTGCATTCTTCTGGTGAGTTCAAGGATACTAATAGGGTCCCTGCCAGGATAGGGCCAGTACCATGCCCTGTGGATACGTGATGACATGAGTCAATTTGACTTACACATTCCTCAGTTTATCATCTCAGCAGCTCCCAGGGGAAGCACCTGGAATTAAATTTCCATGAATCCACCAGAATGGCAGAGATATCAGGAAGTAGGCTGACTGCTTTGTCAGCGCCTATGTATGAAGACGGTATCCCCTCTGTTCCCATATCTACCCTGCCACACGCCCACAGACTTCTCTAGGCATCACACCCCTTCCTGATATCTCATTATCTGAGGGGTTTAGACCCTACAAACAGGCTACTAGCCATGAACCCACTTAACAGAGACTAAAACTCACGTAGTCAATAGAAAAATAAGGTAATTAATTTTATTCTATATTTAACAATTTAGTTTAAAATTACAATGATTTAATTATTAGAACAAAGAATAAATCAAGTTTTGATTTGTAGGTTTGGGGGGTATAATTTCCCCTTAAAAAACTGAAAGGTAGCCTGCCAAGACTTCCTCACCCAATGCTTAACTTTTGCACGTAATTTTTAAAAGAGTTGTTCATTTTCTTTTTGCAAACATATTCAAGGGCTTCATCAATGTTCTCAATGACCTGCCTCTTCAAATGGATTCATATTTACATCATTCTCTCATGAAGTCCTTCCATGATATTATCCTTGCTTGTTTTCATTTCTTCGGTTGTTAACTCGTTTAAATATTTTAGATCCTCACGTATCAGTGGCTTTGCTTGATTCTGGGAGTTCTCCGTTGACTTGATAAAGTCCTGGATATTTTGCAAACTTTGCAACTTTGCTTCAAAACACATTTGTAGTGTATATGACTGCATTAACCATTTCATGCATGTATTAACCATGCAAGAAATCAATTTCCAGTAAGTAGGGCAACAGATCCATTCCTAAAATTAAACTGGGAGGGGTGTTGAAATAGGGACTGATTTCATGCATGGTTAATACATTGGTGGATATTCTTGTAATACGCTTTGTTTCCCTGTGCACCTTCAACATGTAGGAACTTGAATAAGATAGCCACAGACAATGAGCACCTTTGGACATTAGATGCTGCCTTTATGAGGATAAAGTGGCTGTTGAACCGGGACGCCCGTTCTGGCCCAACAGACTAGAAAGGGAACCTTCTAGGGTTAGTTCTCTGCAGCTGCCTTATGGTTTGGGGCTAGGAGGAGATATGGATAGCAGCTAAAACAGAGGGGTTTTTAAAAGCAAACGAAGCAAAACACTTTATCAGGTAAAGAAAAGGCATCCACATTTCCTACTTGCACCACAAGTAGTACTAGTGAGTCCTACTTGTTAAGATAAACGATGGCCTTGCTTCCAGCAGCCAGTTGTCCCTTGTTTCTAATGAATGTGTCACACAAAGAAAAGACACGATCACAGCCAACACTTGCCTCTGCAAACTGGCAATGTTTGCAGCTAAATTCGAATTAAAAAAAAAATTAGAAGAGTATTGAGAAAAGTAAAGAAATAAGAAATTGCATTTAGATTTCAACCTCTCACCAAGTCCATACTTCCGTCTGATGTGGCAATCAATTAGCTCTCTGTGGGATCCCAGGAAAGCCCGCCGCCGCCAAATGCAGACACAAAGGAGAAGGTAGTTGCTGACTTCAATTCAAACACGAAAGTCAACAATTCCTTTTTTTTTTTTGAGACAGGGTCTTGCTCTGTCACCCAGGCTGGAGTGCAGTGGTGTGATCTTGGCTCACTGCAAGCTCCACCTCCTGGGTTCACGCCATTCTCCCGCCTCAGCCTCCCGAGTAGCTGGGACTACAGGCACCCGCCACCACACCTGGCTAATTTTGTTTTTGCATTTTTAGTAGAGATGGGGTTTCACCGTGTTAGCCGGGATGGTCTCAATCTCCTGACCTCATGATCCATGCGCCTCGGCCTCCCGAAGTGCTGGGATTACAGGCATGAGCCACCGCATCTGGCAACAATTCCTTTTTAAGTGAGCAAACTAAAAAGCAAGTTTACAGGAGACCGATGGGGTGAACGCCTCTCCTTACCTTACCCCCGCCTACCATGCCAACCTATGACTTGTCCCAGTTGAATGAAGTCATTTTCCATTTTTGTGTTAATAAGCAAAGTCTGGGAGCTTACCCATGCCTGGATTGCCATGCCATGTGAGTCCACTGCCTAAGTGTCGGGGTCTGAGTTAAATTCTTGGCTCTTCCCTTACTGCCTATATGATCTTAGGTAAGCTGCCAGCCTCTCTGGGCCTCAGTTTGCTCACCTTGAAAATGCAAACACTGTCAGTACTTTCCTTACAGAGCAGTTGTAGGGAGCAAATGAACTAATACCTGCAAAGTGTATAATGCTCTCTGGCACAAGGCAAGTGCTCCATGAATGATCGTTATTATGACTAGATAATATGTGGAAAAATACAATATGGAATGTATAAGATATGACAGAGTTAAAAAAAAAAAACATTGAGAGCATATCATTTGGGACCTCAGTTTTCTTAAGTGTGAAATAGGGGTGAAAATACCTATTTCAAAGGTGATTTTGATGTTGAAATATTAAATGGGGGCAGTCTTTCACTAAATGCTTCGAAGTTATGGCCCTTATTTTTATGGCATTAACTGGCTCTGGGGGCTGGGCGCGGTGGCTCACGCCTGTAATCCCAGCACTTTGGGAGGCCGAGGCCGGCGGATCACAAGGTCAGGATATCGAGACCATCCTGGCTAACACGGTGAAACCCCGTCTCTACTAAAAATACAAAAAATTAGCCGCGCGTAGTGGCGGGCGCCTGTAGTCCCAGCTACTCGGGAGGCTGAGGCAGGAGAATGGGCGTGAACCCAGGAGGTGGAGCTTGCAGTGAGCCGAGATCGCGCCACTGCACTCCAGCCTGGGCGACAGAGCAAGACTCCATCTCAAAAAAAAAAAAACTGGCTCTGGAGCATAAAATTTTGAACTTTGTTGTTTTCTCTGCTGTTTCTCAGCATCCTGAGTCCCACCGGCTAGGGAGCTGGAATTCCTGGTGTTCTCACACCACTGTGTACAGCGGTGCAGTGCACAACCTCCATGGCAGTTCTACATTTTGTCTCAAACCTGGATCTGGGTCTTATTCAGCCCTTCTCCCTGCTCCATGTCCTGTGCCCTCAGGAGAGTAACCATGCTGGGCTGCTCCTCCAGGAGCCCCTGGAACTCCCCAGCACACGATGTGGGCTCCGTTCCCCACCTTCCACACAGGCAGCTCAGAAAAGCCTCAGCCCTGGACTGTGGGTGTGGGAGGGGGCAAGCTGGGGGTCCAGGGAGCTTTGGCCCCTGCTGAGCCTGAGTCATTCTTCCTTTCCCTCAGTGAAGGAAATGTAAACATGTAAGAAAGAAAGGAACTCAACACCACCCGTGCTATTTGTCAAAACGGACAATGCTACTGTCTGTGCAGTAGAAGGTTGTTGAATCGGGGGTCCAGGAGGCCTGAACCTTGGCTTTGGCTTAGCTTGGGCCAACACCATAATCCAGAGAAGGCACACAGAAAGATGCCTTGCCTTCCTGTCCTCATCTGTGAGATAAGCTTACCTCTGCATCCTGTGGAGTATTAGTGTGCCATGGTACCATTTAGGCCTTCCACAGAGTGTTACTATGGTATTCCATGAAAAAGAATGCTGTGAGATAGGAGATGTAATTATGCCACATCAAACAAAATAAAATATATTTCTTCACAGATGGATTTTTCAGAGGAAGGAAGGTTTATCATTGCCCAAACTTACTTTGCCACATTACCTTTTAAATTTTTTTAATGGAACATCTGTTAACATCTTGAAGATGTCCACTAAGAATAGCTTGGGCAATGATGAATTACACCCCTTTGTAGTCCCTCTTGGTTTAAAATTACAGTGTCTCCTCAATATCAGAGAAATAACTTTGAAAAGAAAAACTAAAATATGAGTTGCCCTGAGTAATCATTATATCAAAAGGAGTAACTGGTGAAACCTTCTTCTAACCTGTTGAATTAGCATGTGTTTATCATTCATTGGGTCAAATTAACCTTTTCATGTATAATCTTGTTAAGATATAGTAATTTTTACATTTATACAGCATTTTAGACATGTAACATCATTAGACTAATGACAGACAAATTAGAAGAAAATGGACAAGACATTAAATTTGTTAAATAATTAAAGAAGTACCTTATGGTTATATTTTATTCAAAAGTTAATTTCTGATTTGTTATATTTTTTGAAGGTTCTAAGCTAGTGAAAGAGAGTTTGTTACTTGACAGTGCTGAATTACAAATAAAAAATTTCTAGATTACAGATGAAGCCTCAAGCCATGCTAGATTACTAAAATTCTAAGACAAGCTTTAGTTAAAACAGGGGTCCATCATCATGAATACCCACCTGGGCAGGGCGCAGTGGCTCATGCCTGTAATCCCAGCACTCTGGGAAGCCAAGGCAGGCAGATCACCTGAAGTCAGGAGTTTGAGACCAGCCTGGCCAACATAGTGAAACCCCATCTCTACTAAAAATACAAAAATTAGCCGTGCATGGTGGTACGTGCCTGTTAATCCTAGCTACTTGGGAGGCTGAGGCAGGAAAATCGCTTGAACGTGGGAGGCAGAGGTTGCAGTGAGCCAAGATCATGCCACTGCACTCCAGCCTGGCCAACAGAGTGAGACTCTGTCTCAAAAGAAAGAAAGAGAGAAAGAAAAAAAAGAGTACCTACCTAATAACCCTACACTTGGATGCGGTAGGACACTTCTAGCAAAGTACATTCAAATTTCAATTCCAGTTTTCACTCGGTCAACTCTTCCTGCTCCTCTAGCCTCTCTCAGGGAATGGTAGGTACCCAGCGTTCTGAGCCCCAGACCCAGGGAGCAGGCCAGACTCTTCCCCACCTCTTTACACCCACCCAAGAAAACACAAAGCCTGGAAATTCTTTTTACCCCCTCTCCAGTCAGCCCACCTGTCTCCATCATCGCTGCTGTTTCCCCTGTTCCAGGCACCATAATCTTTGCCCTGAAATACAGCTACTTCAGTGATGGCTGCACCTCCAGCCTCGCCCGCATCTAATCCATTTGCCATACTGTAGCCAGGAAGATCTTTCCTACGAGAAGATGCAGTCATTTACCTTCCTGTCTAAAAGCCCTTCGTGGCTCCCCACTGCCCTGAGGATGAAGTCCAAACTCCTCAGCATAACATAAAAGGTCTTTTTTGTCTCCTACTTACAATTGCTGGCTTAAAAAACGAATGCATCGGCCAGGCTTGATGGCTCATGCAACATAATCCCAGCACTTTGGCAGGCCGAGGCAGGCAGATTACCTGAGGTCAGGAGTTCAAGACCGCCTTGACCAGCATGGTGAAACCCCGTCTCTACTAAAAATACAAAATTAGCCAGGTGTGGTGGGAGGCACCTGTAATCCCAGCTACTCGGGAGGCTGAGACAGGAGAATCGCTTGAAACCAAGAGGCAGAGGTTACAGTGAGCTGAGATGGCACCCTTGCACTCCAGCCTGGGCAACAAGAGCAAAACTAGATTTCAAAAAAAAAAAAAAGAATGCATGACACATACATATTTATTATATAGTATATTCATTCTACAAATAAATGTATAATGTATAGGCACACACATTTCTACATACAGTTCAGTATAAAGAAAATATTACAGACCCCAATGTACAATGATTTGGATTTCACAAACGTTACCATTCTGTCATATTTATTTATATAATTTTAGATACTAGTTTAAATAAATAAAATATTTTAGATAGAGCTAAATGTTCTACACCCCAGGCACAAATCCCACCTATTCCAGGCCAGACGTTGCCAGAGGGAATCTACCTTTACTGTTTTCCGTCAGCAAAGTGAATTAGCCCAGCATCCTTTGGTGAACGGTTCATTCCTTCCTCACAAATCTGCTTTCTCTGTCCTGTATCAGCTGTTTCTCAATGCTTAATTCTATAATTCTGTTCCATTGGTCTCTCTCTTTCAGGACAATCTTCTCTTCATTATTCTTTTTTTTTTTTTAAGATGGAGTCTCGCTCTGTCACTGAGGCTGGAGTGCAGAGGCGCGATCTTGGCTCACTGCAACCTCTGCCTCCCGGGTTCAAGCAATTCTCCTGCCTCAGCCTCCTGAGTAGCTGGGATTACAGGCACCTGCCACCACACCCAGCTAATTTTAGTATTTTCAGTAGAGATGGGGTTTCACCATGTTGGTCAGGCTGGTCTCAAACCCCTGACCTTGTGATCCACCCGCCTCGGCCTCCCAAAGTGCTGAGATGACTTATTTTTGGCTCTTTATTTCAATTAGATGTTTGTTATTTTTAATAGAACCTGGCTACTAATTTAATGGCTTTGCAAGTTATAGGTATATTCAGTCTTTCTCTTATTTTCTTGAGGAAATAACTATAGTTATTTTTATTAGAATATGTTCATTTGTCTATAGGTTCATATTTATTAACACTGTTTACATTGTTTTATTAACCTCTGTAAGTTTTTCTAGTTCATTCATTTATGCTTTTATCTTTATTATTGCCTTTCATTTACTTTTAGAGTGTTTATGCTTTTATTGTTTTCCCAACTTCTTTTTTTTATGAATACTATTTGTATTGATATATAACAGTTGTGCATATTTTGGGGGTACATGTGATATTTTGATACATGTGTACAATGTATAATGGTCAAATCAGGTAATTGAAACATCAATAACCTCAAACATTTATATTTATCTTTTCTTTGTGTTGTGAACTTTCCAATTCTGCTCTTCTAGCTATTTTGAAATATATAATAAATTATTAAGTATGATCTCCCTACTGTACCATCAAATACTAGAACTTATTCCTTATATCTAACTGTATTTTTGTATCAATTTACCAACTTCTTTTCATCCTCTTCTTAGCCTCTAGTAACCACTATTGCTTTTTCAACTTCTTGGGACATGAAACAAACCTTAGTCCCAGCTCACAGCCGCATTCCCAGGTCTGATGGCCCCAGCCTTCAGCAAGGCTGCCAGAGGCTGCTGAGGGTGACAAGAGTACTATGACTAGGTATCTATTATTATTGGCATCAAGGGACTTCCATCTACTTCTGTTATTAAACTGTATGTGTAGATTCTACTAGGCATTTCTATGTTGTTTAAAAAGGGAGAAAATCCATATTAGTGTACCATAACATAAAAATCAGATTCAGAGTGCATTATTCTGCTTTTCCTGTTTCCTCCTAGTCTTTCTTCCCTTTCCACTCCTGACCTCCACTTAAGCTATTTTATGTTCATTCTCTCAACTCCCAGGTCTCCCCTTAGAAGACAGGTAGAGTAACAGCTCTATGAAGTTTGAGAAAACCTGCCCACTTACTGACTCCTTGTGGTTGAGCCATGTAGCTCTGAGTAGAAAGAAGAAGGGGAAAAAAAAGATCCAGGCAAAAATGGGGATAGGAAGGAACAAGTCATCAAAGAAACTTACAGATATCATCAAATGTATTTTTGGTGAGTCCTCAGCTACTCGGTGGAGTAAATCTCTCAATAACGTTTCAGAATCAAATAAGGCATCATCTTTGGAATGATCCTGTCGAATTGATGAAAAACCAAACCAATTTATATCTCCAAATGAGCTTTGCTTTCTTTCTATTTGAAGGGGGAAAAAAAAAAAATACTTGGACTAAGAATATCCCTCACCAAGAGAAAAGAAGCAGAAAGCACTGATAATTAGGTGCAAAGAACATTCCCCCAAATGTTCTTAACTTTCATAGCCAGATATTTTTTAAATGTTTTCTCACATTTTCTAGGGAAGCATTTTCTGACATTTCCTCCTGTTGAGACAGTTTCCTTTCAGTGATTCTTTCTGCAGTAACTTTAAGAGGCAGTCTCCAACAGGTTCCCGCTGCATGTAGCTTTCCTTCTGGGGATAATTTGCCAATGGCAATTGCATTCCTTATGCATTCAGTGACCTACCAGTCTGCCCTGAGTCCCACAGACTAAATACTCAAACTCTCCCCTGAGGATCAGTTTTCTTTCATTTTTAATTCTTAAATCTCTTCATCCAGCTGTATTACTTTTGACCATCAGGTCTAGGTGAGATTGACAGATGCTGACAGTTGTTACAGCTGCTGCTAACCACTGGTTACCTTAGAAATGGAGGTAAAAAAAAAAAACGCAGAAATTCCAAGGAACCATACCTCACCTCTAGGTTTCTGAAAACATTGTAGAGTAAATAAATCACAACTCTTACTCCTGTCTATCAGGCTGATTTTGTGGCTGGATTTACAAGAAGAAGCAGAGGAAAGAGAGACAGTAGCAGGGGAGAAACAAAAGTCAATTGTTACCAATAGTTCGGAGACAGAAAGCTCTGAGCTTCCATTAAGCAGTTTGATTTATAGCTTCAGATATTATGTGCAAGAGTGCCCACAACCCAAAGTGTTCTGTGTCTTGACCTGTAAAAAATAAGTCTATTAACCCTATCAATCTCCTATTATGCAGAGGTGCCTGAAATTTAGCAAGCAAAAGGGTGACTGAGGTCTTGCAGCCCAGGAACTAACCATTGTCTTTGGTAATCTGCAGTAGCTGGGGTCTTTGCAGAAGCCAAATTATCATTCAGAGTAAGGTGCTTGGTGGGTGGGGCTTTCATCTCTTAATGAGAAAATGGAGGATTGTTTTCATTTTTAATTGCTGGGGCTAATTAAGGCCTGGGGCTCTTGTGTGAACCTGGACCCTTGCGGATGCATGTTCACAGACACCTCTGCCTGCGCTTCAACCCAGCTGTGGGTAACCCACGTGCCCTGACTTCCTGCTGTAATTAGTAAGGGCTTCTATTCCGATTAAGTACTTCATTACAGAAGCTAATTATGAAGTCTAGCTGGTTCGCTGTGCCTTAGGAGCGATTTCCTTGTGCTTTGTGAGGGGAATTCTAAGGACGGGTGTTATTTTAACCTTTGAAGGGCAAAATAGAAATTGGCACACCACACGGATGGTCAAATGTTAATATGGGCATGGAAAATGGAAATATTTTAAATCCACACCAGGAAAACCAAGCAAACAGAGCTTCTTTTTAACTAAGATTTGGAGAGGGGGCTGGAGAGGAAATAAATGCTATCATTCTATCAACACCTACAAACTGTTATAATAGATCCGTATTGGATCCCCAAACAAACCCAACCCTGGGTTGCAGAATCTGTACTTTGCCTTACATATTGGACCAGAGTGAAACTGTGTAATAGAAGGTTTACAGTAGCGACCACCTATTTTTCCTTGCAATATTCTGTTCATTCGTGTGTATGTTGTAAGGATCACTGAGTCTTTCTAACTCAAATTTAAAACATTATGTGTGAGTGTAGTTGAGATGTAGGGTAAAGTGAGCTAATGATTGAAATAACCCAGCCTGTTCCTTTTACCAAATTTGGGGCGAGAGTAAAGTGGAGACTCCTAGACCTTGCCTTCTGTGGCAAGGAGGACTCTTTCCACCTCCACTCCTGTGAGCCACCTTGGTCACCTCTTGTGCTTTGGGGTGGGCACACTTACAGAACAGCATATCTTTGTGAGGGACATCCAAGAGAGAGACTCTAGTAGGCCCTAGAAGCAGGCTTGAGGCTGCCTTGACAGAAAATTTCCCAATGTCTGGTACCTGGAGCTTAGTGGGGTGGGCATGAGGGGAGGCTGCTGTAGGTGGACATGAACCTTTGGCCTTGGGGGCTCCTCAGTCCATGAGGATTGTGGCAGGAGGAGAAACAGTGAGCCTGTTAAATCTCCAGGTACAGGGCAAGGCCCTGGGTGCCCAAATCTAAGGGTGATACTATAAATAACCTTAAAAATGAGGTTATATATGTTCATTCATTTATTCATCAAATATATTTTGACTTTCTACAATGTCTTATGAAGTATGCTGGGTACCAACAATATGCAGGTGGCTAATTACGCAAGATGACGTGAATGCTTTTTAAATAAACTTTCCAGAACTTATAAAACCAAATGAATGCAGTTTCTACTGCTTCAATTATTGTGGAACTATTACTCTCTTTAGAAATTTTGCTTCAAAATCTAGAATACATACAAGAAGACTATGTATAGGTATATAATGTATGTGTGTATACATGTGTGTGTGTGTGTGTGTATAATATTCAGAGATTGGAAGGGTCCCCCCTTTCTCTTTATAGATGAAGAAATCGAAGTTCAGGAATGGTAAATGTTCTGATTAAGGTTGTTCTGCTGGAATGGTGGTTGATCTCAAGCTTCCCGCAAGCCTGTTGACTACAGCATTGATCAGTTCACCTAAGTTTCCTGACTGTAAGTATCATGGCTGATTCTAACATCGTGTACAAAGTCTGTCATTCAGAGAGATGGTGCTACAAATTGTTTTGCAATTTTAGTTGTGTTCAAATCAACCAAGTATAAATCAGAATGTCACCAAGGCTAAGAGCTCCACCTTTCTAAATCTGGGTATTCCACGTCCGAGAAGGGTTTCATGCCTGAGAGGTTCATATCTGCAACTGTCTCGAGGCTCTAACTTTTCATAAGCACTATTGCAAACTAGTTTAGGTTGTACAAGAGAAGACTTTGTTTTAAAAATCAAAAATACAGGTTTTGGTTCATCTTTGCAAGATGGGGGAAAAAAGCAGAAATAAAGACGTCTAGCCTCCCAGATGACCTCAGTATTGGAAATGACTCATGCAAGCACTTTCACTGAGAAGTGAATAAAACTAGGAGAAATTGCTGCCAGATTTAGTGTACAATAGGTCTGATTTTGTTGCTTCACAACTTTTTTTATCATCAAACAGTAGAGTGGACTCCGAAGTGGAGAAGATCCTGTCAAAACTTCACTCACACTCCCTAATTCAGAGGGATGAGGGCAGGTAGTGGGGCAAAGAGCCATGATACACAAAGTGTAGGACACTGCCCCCCACTTCAACCTGACCTAATCCATCATGGGAGTTCACATTGCCTCAGCCAAAATAAATAGAGAGACGCCCTTCTGCACAATGGAGACCTTTCTAGCTGTGACTGCCTACTTGTCACCTCTCAACATCCACTCATACCCCCAAGCTACTGAATGCCTAATATAAATGCATAGCAAAATGTAAATTTTCTGTGTTTCCGTCATCTGGGACTACAGAATTTGGGCAGGAACACCCCCTCCCACACACCAATTTTTGCCATAACATATTATCATCCTTATTGCTTAAGAAAGCAAAGAACTCCCTCTACAAGAATGGGACCAAAGAAGAAAAATTTAAAGACTTAGAAAACATATCGCATCAGATGAAACTGGAAACCATCATTCTCAGCAAACTATCGCAAGGACAAAAAACCAAACATCGCATGTTCTCACTCATAGGTGGGAATTGAACAATGAGAACACATGGACACAGGAAGGGGGACATCACACACTGGGGCCTGTTGTGAGGTGGGGGGAGGGGGGAGTGATAGCATTAGGAGATATACCTAATGTAAATGATGAGTTAATGGGTGCAGCACACCACCATGGCACATGTATACATACGTAACAAACCTGCACATTGTGCACATGTACCCTAGAACTTAAAAGTATAATAATATATACATATTTAAAAAATATAAAAAATAAAAAAAAATTTTTTTAAATAAAAAAAAACTGTGAGGCTCCTGCACAGTCAAAACAAAAAAAAAAGATATCACATTCAAAGAACAGTACCTCACTGAAAAATGGATGCAAATCCTTCTCTGTTAAATAAATTTGCTACAAGAAAGAGCAGAAGGTTTTAGAAAACTGCTAATCTGTGGGCTTAATTTTCAAGTGCCTATTAAATTTATCAATCCTCATTAAGCATTCCTGAGGAGAAGATCATCTCTGAGCAAGAGAGATGGGCATTAAAAGATAAGATTACTGGATTAAAAATCACTATGTTCACTACAAACAGAAGATTAGATTTTGTAGAAAATTGAATTAAATAGATGACAAATCCCGGACATTTATCCAATACTCAAAGGAAAAAAATGGAATAGGTAAAAGTGATGAGGAAAAAGGTGAGAAAGGTGGAAGAGTCAGATCTACAAGATCCTACTAGGAATATTAGGACAGACTGAGAAAATTGATAGAAAATAAAATGAGTACTAATGTAGCCACTTAGACATAGCCTCCAAGTTATACTGATTCTATCACTTCCTACCATTTCTGATGCCACATCTTCCTCATGCTTCTATTTTTTATTTGTTTCATTTGTCCATTGGCTAGAGTACTTTTTCTAGTAAATGCCTAGAATGTGTCCAATAGTATCCCCATCTCACCAGAAACTTCTGTAATGTGCATTTATCTCCTGGGCTACTGCTGTGTGTCAGGAACCATACCAAGAGTTGGAACTATAGCCTCAGCCTGGGCATCCATTTCAAGATGTGACATTGAGTACCCAGTTTTAATTCCCTCCTCTCCTCCATCCTGAACTCCCACTGATATCTCCAAAAACATATGAAAACAGGAAAATGTGAATGAGAGTGTGTTGGAAAAAAAAGATATATGTCATCAAGGGAACCCAGAAGTTTGGGGAACTGAGGTGGGAGGATCACTTGAGCCCAGGAGTTTAAGACCAGCCTGGGCAACATAGTGAAACCCTATCTCTGCAAAAGACAAAAAATTAAAATTATTCAGGTGTGGTGGCATGCACCTGTAATCCCAGCTACTCAAGAGACTTAGGTGGGAGGATTATTTGTGCCTATGAGTCTGAGGCTGCAGTGAGCCATGATCATGCCACTATACTCTAACCTGGGTGACAAAGTAGGATATATATGTGGAGAACATCTGCAAGTTACAGGTAAACACAGGATCAAACTCAGACAGGTACACAAATGTCAGTATATCGCAGGAAATACCCACCTGGAGAACAAGCAGACAGCAGTGGCGCTCCATCACACAGATACCCAAAACAAACAAATAAAGGAGGGACTGCAACAGCTGAGAGTGAATAACTCACACTAAATGAATTGTTCCAAGGAATAAGGGCCAATGTTTCTTCTATACTTTACTCACTCAAAGAAACAGAAGTGTACTACATACAGAAAAAGGAAACCACCTAAGATCAGAAAAGACTGCCGATTAACAAATTTAAAAACAATGTCAATGGTCATCAGCACATCAGATACAACACAGAACACTGATTAATGGATTAGATTGTGGCAAACCTACCACGTTTGACACTAAGAGTAAATCATGTTTTAAGCAGCCCCATAATATAACAAATTATTTTTATTAGTACTCATGAAAAAAACAATGAGCTGGGCGCGATGGCTCACACCTGCAATCCCAGCACTTTGGGAGTCTAAGACAGGCGGGTCATTTGAGATCAGGAGTTTGAAACCAGCATGGCCAACATGGTGAAACCCCGTCTCTACTAAAAATACAAAAATTAGCTGGTTGTGGTGGTGGGCACCTGTAATCCCAGCTACTCAGGAGGCTTAGGCAGGAGAATCACTTGAACCCGGGAGGCAGAGGTTGTAATGAGCCGAGATGGCACCATTGCACTCCAGCCTGGGCGACAGAGCAAGTCTCCGTCTTCAAAAAAAAAAAAAGAAATAAAACAATGATAATAACTAGAAAATAAATCATAAATCACAATGAAATTATTCTTTTATTTTATATCACATAATCCCAGTAAAAATACATTAAAAATAAATATTATAGTACAAGAAAGGGAAAATGAATTACACATTTTTTAATTACATTAGTGCATTTTTAAAGGGGGGATAAAACACATGATTAACAATTCTTACATTGCTATTATATAAACCAGAATTGAACAATTAAATAAATGGATAGTGAGGCAGTGGGAATCAGGTTTCTTGCTGTTGGAGTGGGTGTTACTAATAAAAAAGGGGAGGAGGCTTGAATTATTCAGTAGAGTAGGAGATGTCAGTGTGAACTCATGTTTAGATTTATTTAGATACAGATCATTGCAGACAGAAACATTTATATATGTGTGTATATATAGATATATATAGGTTATGCATATTCATATTTCCTCATTCTGTAAGCTAAGAGAGCCTAGAAGCAGTGACATCCCCGCAGCAATGAACACACCTAGTGCCCAGATCTTGGTTTCTAATACCATTTTCTAATAAACAAAACCAGAGCTTTTGGGAGAAATGGCTGATTCTAGAACTCAGGCATAAAATGTAGTGAGTATCTGGTAGTACAAGAAAGTGAGGACATTTTCAAAGAAAAATAAATGATGGATGTCAAAGGGATATAGGAGTCCACTGGAAAACAGCTGCCAATGGTCAAAGCTGGAATAATTTGAGAAACAAAATAAGTAAAGTAGTATAATATTATAACTCAAAGTATAAAATAAATGTTCATGAGTCAATACCAATACAAATAAACAAATAAATTAATTTGAAAGAATAGACAAATCTCCCATGCATGAGAATTCCAAGTAATTCAGGGAGATACTCCACCCTCAACAAGGTGGAACATAACTCCCCACTCCTTAAGTAGGGACTGTGTATAGCATCTTCCTTCCAAAGAGTACAGTATGGAAGAGGAGAAAAAGAGTAAATTTACCTTAGGCGAACTTGGCAGAAACAACCTCAGCCACATGATCAAAGTCAACATCAATAGTGGTAAGTAAGGTTGAGGGTATCAGCAGTGATGACTGAGGCTGGATATGATGCGATGAAAACGGCATTTTACCTCTGTAATTTTTCTCCTCAAAACACATAAACCCAGTTAATCATGAGGAAAGCATCAGAAATATCCCAATTGGAAAACATTCTACAAAATACCTGATCAGTAACCCTTAAAACAATCAGGACTGTCAAAAACAAGAGAAGGCTGAGAAACTGGAACAACTAAGAGCCTAAGGAGACATGATGACTAAATTTGTTTTGTTTTGTTTTTTGAGATGGAGTTTCGCTCTTGTTGCCCAGGCTGGAGTGCAATGGCACGATCTCGGCTCACCACAACCTCCGCCTCCCAGGTTCAAGTGATTATCCTGCCTCAGCCTCCTGAGTAGCTGGGATTACAGGCATGCACCACCTTGCCTGGCTAATTTTGTATTTTTAGTAGAAACGGGGTTTCTCCGTGTTGGTCAGGCTGGCCTTGAACTCCCGACCTCAGGTGATCCGCCCACCTCAGCCTCCCAAAGTGCTGGGATTACAGGTGTGAGCCACTGCACCCGGCCATGATAACTAAATATTATGTGGCATTCTGGATAGGATCCTGGAACAGAAAAGGGACATTAGGGAAAAACTGAGGAAATCTGAATAAAGTATGTGCTTTACTTAATAACAATGTACCAATATTGGTTCATTAATTGTAACAAATAGAACATATGAATAGAAAATGTTAATAATAGAGCATATCGGGTGTGGAGTTTGTGGCAACTCTTTGTACTGCCTTCATAGGTTTAAGTAAAGCTAAACTATTTTAAAATTAAAGCTATTAAAACACATGAAGAGATAGTTTTAAAAGACTGCATTTTGCAAGGCTTAAAAAATGACTTGCACATAAAATGACAGAATATAATAACTCAAGTTCAGTTTCTTCCTCTTCACATCATTATGCTGCTATTGTTTATTTCTAATATAATGTTTAAATTCGGGAAGAGCCAGTACTATTAAAAGCTGGAGAAAGGGAATTGAACAATGAGAACACATGGACACAGGAAGGGGAACATCACACACCGGGGCCTGCTGTGGGGTGGGGGAGGGGGAGGGATAGCATTAGGAGATATACCTAATGCTAAATAACGAGTTAATGGGTGCAGCACACCAACATGGCACATGTATACATATGTAACTAACCTGCACGTTGTGCACATGTACCCTAAAACTTAAAGTATAAAAGAAAAAAAAAAGCTGGAGAGACAAAGAAAACTCAAATAATTCTGAAAGTTACCACCTAGCTCTCAAAACAAATGTGTATACAGTTTTGCGTATATGTTAAGCTTATACAGTTATGCACTTAATGATGGGGATATGTTTTGAGAAATGTTGTCATTAGGCAGTTTCATCATTGTGTGAACATTATGCGGTGTGCTTAAACAAACCTAGATGGTAGAGCCTATTACACCCCTAGACTATATGGTGTAGCCTATTGCTCCTAAATTACAAACTTGAACAGCATGTGACCTGAATACTGTAGGCACTTATAACACAACAATAAGCATTTGTGCAACTAAATACAGCTAAACATAGAAAAGATACAGTAAAAAATGTGATATACCAAAGGAATATAAATCATTCTACTATAAAGACACATGCACACATATGTTTATTGCAGCACTATTTACAATGGAAAAGACATGGAACCAATCAAAATGCCCATCAATGATAGACTGGATAAAGAAAATGTGGTACATATACACCATGGAATACTATGCACCCACAAAAAGGAATGAGATCATGTCTTTTTTTTTTTTTTTTTTGAGACGGAGTCTCACTCTGTCCCCCAGGCTGGAGTGCAGTGCACTCACTCCAATCTCGGCTCACTGCAAGCTCCACCTCCTGGGTTCATGCCATTCTCCTGCCTCAGCCTCCCCAGCAGCTGGGACTACAGGTGCACGCCACCACGCCCTGCTAATTTTTGTATATTTTAGTAGAGACGGGGTTTCACCATGTTAGCCAGGATGGTCTCGATCTCCTGAACTTGTGATCCACCCTCCTTGGCCTCCCAAAGTGCTGGGATTACAGGTGTGAGCCACCGCGCCCGGCCGAGATCATGTCTTTCTCAGGTACGTGAATGAAGCTGGAAGCCTCATCCTCAGCAAACTAACACAGGAACAGAATACCAAACACCACGTGTTCTCACTCATGAGTGGGAGTTGAACAGTAAGAACACATGGACACAGGGAGGGGAACAATACATAGCGGGGCTGGTCAGGGCGTGGCGGACGAGAGGAGGGAGAGCATTAGGACAAATAGCTAACGCATGCAGGGCTTAAAACCTAGAATACGGATTGATAGGTGCAGCAAACCACCATGGCATGTGTATACCTATGTAGCAAACCTATACGTTCTGCACTCGTATCCCAGAACTTAAAGTAAAATTTAAAACTGAAAAATTACGGCTTCTGTTCTTATCATAATTTCCTTACCAGACAGCAGACTATTTAAAGAAAAAATAATACTATTGTAAAGTTTATAACATATGTAGTTGTAAAACTGTGGCAAAAGGTGGTGAGTAGATAAGTAGAATTATACTCTGCTAGAGTACTGTATTTGTGAAGTAGAAAATAAGAAGTAGAAAGTGTTAAGTTTGAATGGGAGGTGGGAAGCAGGAAAGGAAACTGCAAAGTTTCAGGTGTGAAGTGAAAATTAGAAGAAGTATGAAGGGTCACTCTGAAATGTGAAATAGTGCCATATTGACTGTAAAAAGACCGATACGTTAATTATACCAATTTTTAGATCTAAAAAAAATCACTACTTTTTTTGAAGGCATATTTAAGAAGACAATGCAAAAACTAAAATAGGAGAGTAAAAAAAAATGTAAATAACCTCAAAGAAGGCAAGAAAAAAGCAACAGAATACCAAAATCAGGAAGGATAAGTGGGGAGAAAAGCAAAATAGCATACTTAACTGCTGATATCAATATTACTATAATAAGTTAAAGATATATATTGCAAACCTTATTGTAAACACCAAAAAAGAAGTATAGCTAATAAGCCAACAGTAAAAAAAAAATTCAAAAGAAAGCAGAAAACAATAATTTAAAAAAGAAAACAACAATAAGCAAAATAATAGAAAACAAAGAGTGATGAAGATAATTTCCTTTATTCACCTGAATAGTCCAGGTGAACTTTCATTTATTTAGATTTTAATTTTTTCAAATTCCAGCCAGAAGCTGAATACAATTGGGAATTAGTTAGCACTATTTTTACTCCAAAGGAGTAGGTTCATTTAGATTTACTCTAATAAAAGCAAAGCTTTTCTTCATTTAAAAGAAAAAAAAAAACCTCTATATGGTAGTCTTTCCTGATGTTAATTGCATAAAATAGGAAGGCAAATGTAAATCCAAACCAATAATTTAACATTTCAATTAACATTTAACATTCTCTATAAGGGTAGGGGGAAAAAAGACAACACCCAACTATATATAAAATACTATATGTCATATAACTATATTAAAATATTAGGTAATATTAGTTACATATGACACAGATGAGTAGAAAACTGGAGTAACTACAACACTAGAGAAAATAGACATCAGAACAAAGGTTATCACCATGGGTAAAAGAGACATTTCATAATGATAAATCAATCAATTCATCAAAGAGATACAACAATCCTAAATTAGCATACATTCAATGACAGCTTTAAAATGCATTTGAAAACTTTAATAACTGAAAAGAAAACAAATTCATAATTTCTGTTGGAGATTTAACATTCTTCCTTTAATAGCCAAGTAAGAACAAATAGATCAAAAATCAGTAAGGATATAGGATACTTGAATACAAAGATTAACCGATCAGATGGAATTGGCATTTGTAGAACACTCCACCCAGTAACTGCAGAATACATATTTGTTTCAAGTACACGTGAAATATTCACTAAGATAAGCCATTTTTTGGCAAGATGAATCTCAACAGAATTAAAAGTATTTAAATAATATAGTATATTCTCTGATCACGACAAAATTAACTTAGATATTAATAACTGAAAACATATCTAGAAAATCCACAAATATTCAGAAATTATACAACACACATCTAAATAATCCACCTATTTTAAAAGATATTAAAAATAAAATTAGAAAAATTATTGAACTGAATGAAAATAAAAATGTAGCATATCAAAATTTGTAGGAAACACGTAAAGAAGAGATGAGAGGGAAACTTATGTCTTTAATTGCGTATGTTAGTAAAATAGAAACCTCTAAAATCAATATCCTAAACTTCTCCTTTAAAAGCCACAAAAGATAAATTTAACACAAATTTAGTAGGAAGAAGAAAATAATAAAGATGAGGGTAGATATCAGTACAATACAAAATTTTCTGAAGAGGAAATCAAAATTGGTTTTTTGAAGAAATCAATGAAATTGATAAATTTCTAGCAGGATTAATAAAGAAGCAAAGAGATACGACATGAATTTTCAATACCAGGAATGAAAGAGAGAACATCACTACAAACTTTACAAACATTAAAAGAATAATAAGAAAGTATTTTTTAAAACTTCATGACAATATATTCAACAACCTAGATGAAATGGTCAAATTTATTGAAAGACAAAAATCATCAAAACTAACTCAAGGAGAAACAAAATGTCTGAATATCCTGATATTTACTAAAGGAATTAAATTCATGATTAGAATCTTTCTATACACACGAAAAAATTCCAAGCCTGGTTGGCTTCACTGGTGACTTCTACCAAACACTTGAGGAAAAAACAAGATCAGTCTTACACCAACTCTTTCAGAAAATAGAGGAGGAGGGAATACGTCATAACTCATTTCACAAGCCCAGTTTTATCCTGATACCAAAGCCAGATGAAGATATTACAAGGCAGGCCAGGTGCAGTGGCCCATGCCTGTAATCCCAACACTTTGGAAGGCCAAGGTGGGCAGATCAGTTGAGCCCAGGAGTTTGAGACCAGCATGGGCAGCATAGCAAAACCCTGTCTCCAGAAAATATACAAAAATTAGCCAGGTGTGGTGGCACACACCTGTGGTCCCAGCTATTCAGGAGGCAGAGGTGGGAGTACCACTTGAGCCTGGGAAGGTTGAGGCTGTAGTGAGTGATGATGGGGCTACTGCACTCCAGCCTGGACAACAGAGTGAGACCCTCTCACAAAAAAAAAAAAAAAAAGATCTTACAAGGTAAATTTAGATACCAATATACTTCATTAACATAGATTTTTTAAATCCTCAACAAAATATTAACAAAATGAATACAACAATATATAAACAAGATAATAGACCATGACCAAGTGGGATTTTTATCCAAGAATTGTATGTCGGTTTAACATTTAAACATCAGTCAGATTGGAAACAACCCAAATTATTTTCAATGGGTGAATGGATAAATAAATTTAATGCATCCATACAATGGAATATTACTCAGCTATGAAAAGAACAAACTATTCATGCAGGCAACAATGTATATGGGTCTTAAGAAAATTATGCTGAGTGAACAAAATCTAAAAAAGTCACATACTGTATGATTTAATTTATACAATATTATTGAAGCAACAAAATTATAGTGATGGAGAATAGACTAGTGGTTTCCAAGGGTTAGAGTTCAGAGAAGGTATAACTATTAGGTGGTAACACAAGAGAGTTTCTTTGTGGTCATGAAACAGTTATGTATCCTGATTGTAGTGATGATTACAAGTCTATATATGTGATAAATTTCATAGACCTACACACACACACACACACACACACACACAGAAAAAGAGAGACAGAGATGGTCGAATTCAAATTCTATAGTTGAATTAGTGTTATTGTACTAAAGTCAATTTTTTTTATTTTAACACTGCACTCTGGATATTATCATGAAGGAAATCTGGGTGAAGTGCACACAGGAACTCTTTTCTATCTATTATTTTCTGGTGTTTTAAAGTATTCCAAAATAAAAAGCATTAAAAAGAGCAAATACAATGCTATTAAAGATAGCGTTACAACAGAAACCAGTTATAATAAAATGCAGCCATCAAAATATTAAAAATCAAATTTGTGATATAGTAAGAAAACATGATCATTGTATTTCAACATATTCACAGAATAAAGGAATAAAAATTGATTTTCTCAGTAGAAGCAGATAAAGTAAATGACAGAATTCGATGATAAACAGAAATTCCAGCAAACTAGAAATAGAAACTTCCTCAAAATGATAAAGAGCATCTGTGCAAAATCTATAGCTAACATCGTATTTTATGACAAAAGAAACTGAACGGTATCTCTAGAGATTAGCAACAAGGCAATTTGTACACTCTCTTCACTATATCAAGGCAAGGTCTTCAACTCTGTTAAACAATCTACTGGAAGCCTATGCTGATGCAAAAAGGCTTAAAAAATATACAGATCAGAAATGAAGAAGTAATATTATCTTTTTCTCAAAAGACATGATTGTCTGCATATGAAGTCTATTGAAATCTACAAAAAACACGCTACTATGACTGTTAAGTTCCAAGGACACAAGTTCAATGTACAACAAAATCTATTATATTTCTACATATTAGCTCACACTATGAGAAGCTGAAATGTACAAAATTACTACTTATAAAGGTATCAATAAACATACAAATACTTAGGGATAAATTTCATAAAATTCTACAACACCTACATTTTTGAAAACTTTAAAATACTGCTGAGAGAAATTTAAAATCATTTAAATAAATGTAGAGATACAGTATACCATGAGAAGATTCAATTGTTAAGACGTCCATTTTTCTCAAATTTTTCTATGTATTTAACATAATCCCAGTCAATGTGCCAGCAGTATTTTCTAAAGAAATTGGTAAGATGATTGTAAAATTTATACGGAATTTCAAAAGACCAAGAATAGTCAAAAATATTGAGAACAAAGTTGAAGTATAGAAAATCAATAAGGGTATAAAAGACTTGAATATGACTATCAACCAACTTGATGTAATTGATTTTTATAGAATAATCCAGTCAATAACAACAGAATATACTTTCTTTTCAAGTAAACATAGAACATTTAGGAAGGCAGACCATATCCTCGGCTATCCAACAAGTCTCAATCAATTTGCAGTGGTTTGACTCATGAAGTGTTCTCTGACTACAATAGAATTAAATTAAAAATAAATAATAGGAAGATAACTGGAAAATCTCAAAATATATGAAAACAAAATAGCACACTTCTATATAATTCATGCATCAAATAAGATACCAAAAAGAAAATTATAATGTTTTTGAAGCTTTTGTGAAACTGAGATAGTTATTCCTATTTTACAGGTGAAAAAACCAGTTCTGAGACCTTAAGTGTTTTGTTCAAAGCCACATGACTAGAGTTTGCCAGAGCTGGAATTCATATTCAAGCTGTGGTGGTTCCCAAGCCCAACATGCTATCCTGTATAACTAGTCACTAATATATAACTGCTCCTAGAACCCACGATATATCAGAACTTAATTGGTAGTAGTAATAGCTAACAATTATCAGGCAATTAATATGATAAGGCATTTTTTGCATAGTGCCTTATCATACAGCACTTTGCCTGTATTGATTCATTTATTACTCAATATAATTCTATGAGGATGGTACTATATCTATCGTCATCTTATAAGTGAGGGGACTGAGGTGCAGAAAAGATAAGTAACTTGCCTAGACAGTTAGTTAGGGTAGAACCATGACTTGAACCCAAGCAGTCTGGTTTCCAGAGTTTGCATCCTTAACCAGGATACTGTATTGCCTTCAAATTGTATGTGTATATGGTGAGGAGGAGGAAGAGTGAGAGACAAATTGTGTTTTTAATGAAACTAGTGTCACATTAAATTTGTCAAAATAAATTTATAATTTATATGTATCAAAATAAAGATTACATGTAAATTTAAAATATTAGAGATACAAATGAAAATATCAATTTAAAGTGTCAAATATATGTGACTATCTGACAGAAGAAAAGAGGTCTATGCATAAATATTATTTAAAAATCAGTATGCAGTCCTTCAGTATTCATGAGGGATTGATTACGGTACACCTACAGATAACAAAATCCACAGATTCTCAAGTCTCCGATATAAAATGATGTCATATTTGCAGATAACCTACACACAACCCCTTATATACTTTAAATCATCTCTAGATTACTTATAATACCTAATTATAGTATTAATGAATGCTGCATAAATAGTTGCCATGATGAATTGTTTAGGCGATAATGACAAGACAAAAGCCTGTGCATGTTCAGTACGGATGTCACCATCCTTTTTTTCCCACCTGAATCTTTTCAGTTTGTGATTGGTTGAACCAACAGATGAGGAACCCATAAATTCAGAGGTCCAACTGTACAAATAACACTAAAATTTAAACTTTTGAAACACAGAAAATGAAAAGATGTTTTTTGGTTAGAAGATTAATAGCTATAATATATAAATAGGACTTATAGAACAATCAAAAAGAACACTCATTTATTCTAATATAAAAACAGGCCATGAATATAAACAGACAAAATAACAGAAGAGTTAGAAGAGGCCACTACACATTATGCAAACAAAAAGAAGAAATTCCAGTAAAGACAGAAATGCAAATTTAAAACAAATATCCTTTTGTCCATGTTTGTATGGCAAAGATAATTCTGTATTTGTTTTAAATAAGTCCTTTTGCTTTTGTTGTTGTGTTCAAATAACTGTTTTATGCAATGGAAGAAAAACTATGGCCTTACTCATATACTGCTTACAGGCTTGTCAATAATATAATTTTTCTGGTGTTTACATTGTCAATATGTATTTTGAAAGCCTAAAGGCCAGGCGTGGTGGCTCACGCCTGTAATCCCAGCACTTTGGAAGGCCAAGGCAGGCGGATCACGAAGTCAAGAGATCGAGACCATCCTGGCCAACATGGTGAAACCCGGTCTCTACTAAAAAATACAAAAATTAGCTGGGCGTGGTGGCACATCCCTGTAGTCCTAGCTACTTGGGAGGCTGAGGCAGGAGAATCCCTGGAACCCAGGAGGAGGAGGTTGCAGTGAGCTGAGATCACACCACTTCACTCCAGCCTGGCAACAGAGCGAGACTCTGTCTCAAAAAAAAAAAAAAAAAAACAAGAAAGCCTAAAATGTATTATATTCTTCATAACAGTAAAAACTTTATGAATTTGTAATGAATAAATAATCAGTGTTACACACCAAGATTTACATGGAGAGACGTTCTTCGTATAATAGATGATAGAAAAAATAGGAAATAATCTATAAGTACATTAGAACATTGGTCAACATGATCAAATATGTATAGAAATTTAAAACCAAATTTTAAAATAATTTTTGGGAATTTTTAAAGAATGAAAAAATGTGCAGGCTATCTTATGTAAAAACTTAGCTTATGTAGAATGTGAACACATTGTTCATGTATAAAGCCAAAAGGAGACACATTTTTAAATGGAGAGAAAGGCAAAGCTTTAACATTCATCTCAGGGTTGTGATAGTTTGCAGTACTATTATTATTTTTTTTCAGATTTTCTATCATACTCTTTTGTTATTATTATAATCAGAAAAATTATAAATTCTTTCTTAAAATCTCCACTTCTTAACTCACACCCTCCACCTGGGAATGGTGTGCGATTCTTTCCCTCTTAATATTACCTTAAAAAATAAAACAGTTGCAATACAATTACGTTGTCATTCCTGTCTCCAGCCAGATTGAACCCGGCCTTAAATTGACAATGATCTTGTAGGAGTAAAATATCACTTGTGTTCCTTGCCAGAGAACCAGAGTTTTTAGAAGAATTCCTGAGAAAATGAAAAAAAAAAAAACAAGATTCGATAACTTCTTGAGACGTGTGCATTCCTTCCAGAGCATTTGCGAGGAGTGTTCAGCTGCTGCAAACATCCCATGAATTCTCTGCTACTTGGAACAGGTGTACAACTCTGAGCCACGGTGGGGAGGCAGACTAGCGATAAAAGAGGGCTACAGCAGCCTCAGGCCTCATGTCCATCCAGCCAGGATTCTCCAGTTGAGGTTTGTATACACCAGGGAAAGAAATGTACCATCACTCATGGATTTTGTTTTTAGTGGATTATCATTTTATCCATTTTTGGAAATGCAAGAGTCTTCAGACAGTTGGTTTCTGGATGAAATGATAACAAAAGGGACAGATGGATGCAACTGGATCTCAGTGGGCAAAGTGTTGCTACAAGATCTTCATCGATTTGCTAAGTGTGTTTAGTGACAGGCCCTCCAGCAACCAATCAGAATGAGAAATGGAATCTATTAGTGGAGTTGTTAAAGCATCCCTGATCTCTGTGGATGACAGCCAAGTGTGTGCCTTTTTCTACAAACATTAAATCATTCTCACATGAGAGAGAGGGGTTAGGGGAGGGTGCAAGAGAATACACACACTACTGGGAAAAGTCTGAACAGTGATTGCTTTATTTTGGAGATGACATTGAGAACACCCGAAGTTCCAGTTAGAAACACTTGGAGATTTATTTTTATGAGTTTTCATCCTCAGGAATTATTTATACGGCAACTCCTGAGACAAAGTAATAATTCACCATGGACCATGGGACTGTGTCTATGTTCTGAAGCATTGAGAATAAAATATTCATTTTTTATTATGTCTATGGCTGTGAAAATGAATGCTAAAAGCTAGTGATCAGTAGGAACTCTGTCATATTAATTCATAGGCTTGCCAGTTCCAAAATTAATATGGCTACACCTGTGTGCCTAGAGCTTCCTGGATTCACCTATATTAACATTGCCACACCTTGTACCATGCATCACATCAAGTTGAAAACATAATTTTATATTGGATGAAAAAGAAGAATGTGATCCTTCTGGTAATTAACTTAGTGCCACTGATCCTTGTAACAAACTAGAGTAGTGAAGCATGCCCCATCAGTAAATTAGGCTTATGGGTAATCAGTAAATTAGAGTTAGTCATGCTGAGATGGTATTTGACAATGATGGGAAAACTTCACTGCCAGACAAAGACAAATGCATTTATCACTTGTCAGGGCTTTGATCTCCAAACCCTTGCTATCTTCAGACACACATGCCAATCATACTAGACTTGGTGTCAAGTCAAGGCAGTTTAGTTTATCCAGCAGTCCTCAGATCATTCAGATGTTCCAGTCAAAAATAAATAAATTATACTATTTGGTCACAGACCCAAATTGGGTCACAAATATAATTATCAGATTATGATTTCTTCCAAATCCTTTTATGTTTCCAATAATTATTATTTTTGTAAAGGCTGCACAACGACCACATCGCACAGGTCAGCTCCTCCTAGCTAACATTCCAGGAGCATTTCGCTTGCATATTATCATTGATTTTTGTTCCATGTGCATCTCTGGCTCTTATTATTGGATTGCATTCCATTGTCAATTCACAAAAATAGATCAACCACTCAAAAGTCAATGACTGAATCATAAAAGCATTTTGAGTTTTCTTTAGCCACATGAAAGAATTCTTTCTACTACCAAGTCTGGATTCCAAGTTTCTTTTCAGATAGAGTCTGGCTTTTCTTACCCTCAATATGAATGGCTACATTTACAGTTTGAGATATGCCTGTCCAGAGCTCAGAAAGTAATCTCTCCGCCCTGATCATAGTGGATTTCTGGTTTCTGTTACTTGCATTTCAGGGTTTTACACTAAGAGGTCTCACCCAATGCAAAAGTCATGCTCTCCCCAGTGGAGAGAAAAAGGTGTGCATGTGTAGTGTGGAGGAGGTTTTGCAAATGCAAAGTAAAAACATTTGGAGGGGCAGTGTCCTAATCTGTTTTGTGCTGCTACAACAGAATACCTAAGACTGGGTAATTATAAAGAACAGAGTTTTATTTCTCAGTTCTGAAGGCTGGGCAGTCCAAGATCAAGGCACCAGTAGGTTCAGGGTCTGGTGAGGGCTGCTCTCTGCGTCCAAGATAGCATCTTGTTGCTGCATCCCCCAGAGGGGAGAAATGCAATGTCCTCACATAGCAGAAGGCGAAGGGCAAGCTGGTCCAAGGCTGCTTGAAGCCTCTTTTACCAGGGCTCTAATCCTAGTCAGGGAAGAAGCTCTCCGACCTAATCACCTCCTTTTTTGCGGGGGGCAGGGCTTGGGGGGAATGGAGTCTCACTCTGTCACCAGTGTGGAGTGCAGTGGCGCAATCTCGGCTCACTGCAACCTCCACCTCCCAGGATCAAGCGATTCTCCTGCCTCAGCCTCCTTCGTAGCTGGGACTACAGGGGCACACCACCACACCCAGGTAATTTTTGTATTTTTAGTAGAGGCAGGGTTTCACCATGTTGGCCAGGATGGTCTCGATCTCTTGACCTCGTGATCTGCCTGCCTCGGCCTCCCAAAGTGCTGGGACTACAGGCATGAGCCCGGCCTACTTCTTAAAGGATCCACCTCTTAATATCTTTGCATTGGACATTAAGTTTCAACATATGAATTTTAGGGGCGGCACATTCAGACCATAGCAGGTAAGATATAAATCAAACTATTAACAACAGTTAACTTTGAGGAGTGGAACTGAGAGTGAAGTGAGAAGAGAAGAAATTTGACTTTTCATACAATTTTTGTACCATTGTCACAATTTATTCATTCAGATGCTGTTTACTGAGCCCTTGCTGTGAGCAGGTGTGAACATCCACAAGAAAGACAAAGGCCTCTGCTCTCAGTGACCTAACTTCTAGTGGGAAATAAAAGGAGTAGACACATAAACAAATAAGCACATTTGATAAAATACACATTGGAAATAGCACCATGAGAAAAATAAACGTTCCACAGGGACCTGCTTTGGAAAGAACTGATCAAAAACATCTCTGCCATCTCACAGGAGATGACATTTAAGCTCATTTTGTTCAATGAGGAGACATCATCATTCCAGGGAGAGGAAAAATCAACAGAGAAGGAAGAGCAGAGGCAGTGCCTACACGTGAAAATTGGTGGAGTGTGTGAGGAGCTGCAGGAGGCCAGTGTCCCAGAGATTAGAAGGAAAGGGGAGAGAGATTGACACAAGGTGGGGAGGTGGGTCGGTGGGTTGGGACCAGCTCTAACACAACCTTCTGGGACATATGAACAGTTTGAATTTTATTCAGATAACACATATATCCTTTAAAAGATGCCTTTGAAGAAAAAGAGAAAGACACCCAGCCCCAGGTATGACCTTGGACCTGAAGCATTTGTATTGGCACCCCCACTCCTTGGGAGGGGTCTCAGGGTGGGGGTGGTACAGACCACAAAACTAGAGACAGCAGGGCCTCCATTCATATTCTGGAACCCAAGGAGAGGCCTTCAGTGGGTGATGCAGATGTAGACTCCTCCAGGGCAAGGGATTGGTTTGGCCATCTGGGCGTGCCCTGTAACCACTGCTGTTCTTGATCACACTACATGCTGCATGAATGTTGCCCAAACTAAATGAGAATGACCATGGTATTTTCTAACCGTTTAGTGACATGAAGAGGCCCACGATGATGCAGGCCTCAGTTGGAAGGTGAGTTCTTTCACCTACTTTTGTGAAGACTTCCTGAACATCAGGGGTTCAAACTGATGATAACCCTCCTGCATAAATGTCCTTGGAGCCATTAAGTGTCAGGATCATTTTCCTATTCATCCATTCACTGACAGACTACAGAGCTTAGCAGGGAAGCCAAATGCCAGTTCCATTTGAAGAGATTGGAGGAGTGTAGGGACTGGCCACAGGGGAAAGGCTCTGGCTTGACTTGACCCTATTACCCACTGTACCCAAAGGCTGGAGCAAGCATAAAATTGAAAGTTTCTGCCTCATGGTGCCTCTCCCAAGTGAGAGCAGAAGTGAATTCAGACCCTACAGCAGCTCCACAAATGAACCCTGGATGGTGCAAGACAAGCAGGATGGGAAGGTTTTCCTCTTACATGAGGGAAACCTCTAACCCATTTGAGGGCAGTGGAACCAGCTAGAAGCTGCAACCATCCATGTTGATAAGTGCAACTTGAAGATAAAGCAAATGTCCCATTCTGTCACTGAAGTTGACTGTAAAATGCAAAAGGCAAAGTCAGCGCTTCTAAATAAGCCAGAAAGAGTCATAGACTTTGCTCCATCATGCTACAGGCTTGCAGGCTTGATAAGGCTGTCTGTCATTAACGCCCTGTGTGAATGTATGCAGATCACTAAAATACTTGGAGTGTTGAATTCATCGGCTATAAGACAAAAGAAAAATCACCCATTGCTCCCTATCTCCTAGGGTGAGTCCCAATCTTCAGGTGATAAAATGTCAGGCAGGCTCCTGGGACCCACAGAGGGTGGTGGCTCAACCTAGGAGCATCTCTCAGGTGAGAATCTCCCATACTCTAGATAACACAGAGCAGCATGGCATCCCTTGTTCCTTAGGAAATGGGGTCAGGGAAGAGGCAGCTGTATCTAGTGCCCTCTTTTGAACACAAGGGGACAACTGCATGAGCATTCACAAATATTTGTTATGTGTGCTTGGATCCATAAGGGCTATGCTATGTTCTCAAGGCAAAGAGGTAAGTCCTCTACCTTCTCAAAGGCCACCTGTGTAATGGGGACACAGGAAATGAACACAAAAGGATGAATAACATAAGGTGGCCAAGAGTCGCAGGATCAGATAAGGAACAGCCATCAGTGTTGGTTTCATGGAGGAGGGGAGCGTGTACAGGCGCCTGGAGACAGGCTGGGATGGAGACAAGAGGACGGCTGGTGATGAAGCTGAGGCTCAGCGGGACCGGGGAGATACATCTTAGGGAAGAGTGGTGTAGTAGAAATCAAAGCGTCAGAGTGAAAAGGTTTGAGAGCTGGGATTGGAGATGTAGTGAAGGCCAGGCTGTAGAGGGCACTGAATGCCAGAGTGACATGCTTCCATTTTATTCTGTGCACAAACGGAAACCACTTGAAGACTTTTTGATTGGAGAGGTTGATGTGCGTCAAGTCGAGTTTTCTGTTTGAGAGGGACAAGGCTGAAGTCACAGAGTTCTGGCACAAGACAATTTAGTCTGGAAGCGGACAAGGGTGTTAATTAGAGAGGGGTGGGCTGGATTGGGAAGGGAAACATCCAAAACATGTGACTGGAGGAGTGATCTTATTTGCTAGTAGTTTAAGACGTATTAAGATTCCTACATGAAAATACAGGAAAGAAGCCAGGGATCAAAGAGAACATTGAAATATCAAACCTGGATGACTAAAGTGGTGACCCCTAGGCAGGAAGTGGGGAAATGCAGAGTGGGAGAGAGACTGCTGAGGAGCATCTAAAGTAAGGGACACACCAGCTACAAGACCAAAGACAGGTACAGAGGGGAACAAAGATACCCTGCAGGGTGAAGAAGACATGCTGTGAGGTCAGAGACCATCAGGGCTGAGTATTTACTGCATTTTGTTTGTTTGTTTGTTTTTTGTTTTTTGAGACGGAGTCTTGCTGTGTCTCCCAGGCTGGAGTGCAGTGGCGCGATCTCAGCTCACTGCAACCTCCGCCTCCCAGATTCAAGCAATTCTGCTGCCTCAGCCTCCCCAGTAGCTGGGATTACAGGTGCATGCCAGCATGCCGGGCTAATTTTTGTATTTTTAGTAGAGACGGGACTTTTCCATGTTGGCTAGGCTGGTTTCAAACTCCTGACCTCAGGTGATCCACCCACCTCGGTCTCTCAAAGTGCTGGGATTACAGATGTGAGCCACTGTGCCCAGCCTTTACTATGTGTTAAATGACAGACACCACACACATGCAGACAGTTTTGACCATCACAGAGGACCCTGTCTAGTAAACAAAAACACAGACCAGGAAAGGTGAGGAATCACAGAGCATCATGAAAGCAAATGCCCCCATGGTCATGTTCTCCACTAGAAGGTAAGCTCCATGAGGGCAGGGACCTGAGTCTATCAGTATGCATCACCAACATGGAGAACGGTGTCCAGCACGACAGTGCCCCATAAACCTAAATTGGACACATGCAATCCAAGGGTAATTGAGCAAAGGGGGTGAAGAGAGAGATGGCTTTCTGAAAGGAAGGAATTGAGAGTCGACTCCTGAAGGGGACTCTGTACTTGGATAAGATGGGGTACAGAAAATGCTATCTTAAAATATACCTTGGCATACTGAATATTTTAAGCTGAAAGAAATTGCAGAAACAGAAAGATCTCTTACCTTCTCCCACCTCCTCTTTTCTGAAGCAGGCCATATAAACTGGCATTTCCCATGACCCTTCTTCCCTGAAGCAGGCCAAAAACCTAGGAAGGTCTCTCTCTCTGACCTTCTCCCTCTCTCCTTCCCTGAAGACCCTGATGTGGCAGGTATCCTGCTCCATATCCAGAAGGAGGGAAGGTCACACAGAGAGGGCAAGAAGAATCTGAATGAACAGACCTTGCTAAGTTGCCTCAGTTTATTACCTTTCGATCACACCTTTTGTCCCCAGTTACACTTCTGCAGGGCTGCCCATAAACATACATGATTTTCCCTGGATCTCTGGGTCTTCATTTCTTTTTTTGTTTGTTTGTTTTTTTGTTTTTCAACTTTCATGTGAACCTCTTGGGGTATCTGTGTAGTTTTGTTACATAACTATATTGCATGATGCTGGGGTTTGAAGTACAATTGAACTTGTCCCCCAGGTCGTGAGCATAGTACCAAATAGGCACTTTTTCAACCCTTGTCTCCCTCTCTCCCCTGTCTTGTGTTCCCCCATGTCTGTTGTTCCCGTCTTTCTGTCCACGTGTTGGGTTTTCATTTCTGAAGGTTCCCGTGTCATGTACAACTTACGTTAAATAAATGTGTTATGCCTTTCTCTTATTAGTCTATATTTTGTGACAGGGGTCTCAGCCGTGAGACTCCTGGTGATGGGTAAGAAGGAGATATTACTTTGTATCCCCTACAGATAGGTAGCATGAAAGGAAGAATGCGTGCCATATAAGGGTAATGACTTCGGAGATGACACAAACATAGACTACAGTAAGCATCAAGAGAAGGAAGGGAAGAGGGGAGGAAGATGACCTGCCCAGAAAAAGGGACTTATAAGCCCCCCAAAGTCAAGGTTTCCTTCACAGAGTGACTCAGAGAACTTACTGTCATTCTGAGGAGGTGCATATTTCAGTTTAAAGTCTACCTAAACACAAAGATTCTGGTACAAAGAGGGAAACTGGGCTGGCTGAGTGTGAAACTGTTCACTATCTCATCAATTGCACAGTGATCGTCCTATGAGTATACAACCTGATTTCTCAACTTAATAAACCTTGGCCAAGAGAAAAGACTTCTGGAATTCTGAGGTATGAGACCTGAGGAAAGCTTCTTGATCTCCATTTTCCTCGGAAGACCTGCATACAAAGAGAACACCAGAACAAATGGCCACCAAGCCTCCCCACAGCTCTGTCCTGTCCTAGAATCTCCTTTGTCCAATCCTGGCTGAGCTTCTTGAGCTCAAAGCAGAGAATGAAACCCAGCATCTGGGAGGTCCTGGAGAGGAAGGGCTTTCTAACTGCCGTTCCTCTTACAGTGTTATGTTTGGAAAAGAGACTCTGAAAATGATACCATTGATTTCACCTATTTATTTTTTCTGAAAGGCTTTCATATCAAATTTGCTCCCTCTTCAGATCAAACATGTCTGTGGGAAGCAAGGCTTAGAAAAAGAAGTTACAAAAGTCTGCCTCTCTAAAGAGTGGTTCTCTGATACAAAGAGAGGCCCGCGGAAAAGGAGGGAGAATGGTCACTTTGCCGGTGGGCTGGGCTGCCCTTAGAACACGAAGAGAGCCAAGACGCCACCCCAGCCCAAGTGAAGCTCTTCTGCAGCCTCATCTTCAGAGAATCTCAGGGAAGCATAAAACGGCTTTTGATGGCAATCGATCTACTTTATTCATTTGGTAAAGTGTCTGACCCCCTCACGACTCAGAACGTCAGCCTTCCCATAACCACACTAATGGGTTGATAGGTGACTATATCTCTCCCCAGCATTGCAGATTGCCCATTTCTCATAATATCCTGAGGTTCAGAAGGAAGAAATACGTTAATGTTCACACCGTCCAAAACATAGTAGCAAATGAAGCATTGCTCTTTCCAAAATCTGTCCTATTAATGGTGACGCCTAAGTCACCATTCTATTTATTCTATGAAAAGTTGCTTAGTTAAGATTTGTTTTGTATTATCAAAATAAAAACTAGAGGCAATGAAATACCTTACACAGTGTTTCTTCTGGCCCACCTGTGGCCAACCTCATCCACCTCTACCATGATAGCCCCCTCGTCGCATCTTGCAAAGAATGACTGAAGGGCTTTGG
Organism: Hylobates moloch; assembly: GCF_009828535.3. Classification (NCBI taxonomy): domain Eukaryota; kingdom Metazoa; phylum Chordata; class Mammalia; order Primates; family Hylobatidae; genus Hylobates; species Hylobates moloch. The sequence goes on from NW_026652294.1 coordinate 45,920,400, forward strand.
AGCTCCCAAACTTGCAGGATTCAAGTCCCTATATTCAGCTCATCTTCTGTTCCACTCAAGTACTTCTGAGCTGCAGAGGTCATTGATCCACCAATTTTCGCTGACCTGTATTTTGCAAAAGTAGTTGGACCACTTTACGGATTAAAGGATTAGAGAGGCTAGGCTCAGTGACTCACACCTATAAGCCCAGCATTTTGGGAGGCCAGGGCGGGAGGATCGCTTTAGCCCAGGAGTTCGAGACCAACCTGAGCAACATAGTGAGATCCTGTTTCTACCAAAAAAAAAAAAAAAAAAATCAATTAGCTGGGTGTGGTGGTGCGTACCTACAATTCCAGCTACCAGAGAGGTTGAGGTGGGAGGATGGCATGAGACCAGGAGGTCCAGGCTGCAGTGAGCCATGATCCTGCCTCTGCACCCCAACCAGGGTGAAAGAGCAAAACCCTATTTCAAAAATAATAACAAAAATAATAAAGAAGGCTGGGTGCAGTGGTTCACGCCTATAATCCCAGCACTTTGGGAGGCCAAGGCAGGCAGATCACCTGAGTTCAGGAGTTCAAGACCAGCCTAGCCAACATGGTGAAATCCCGTGTCTACTAAAAAAAAATACAAAAATTAGCCAGGCATGATGGTGGGGGCCTGTAATCCCAGTTACCTGGGAGACTGAGACAGGAGAATCACTTGAACCTGGGAAGTGGAGGTTGCAGTGAGCTGCGACAGAGCCATTGCACTCCAGCCTGGGCAACAAGAGTGAAACTCCATCTCAAAATAATAATAATAATAATAATAATAATAATAATAATAATAATAAAGAATTAGAGTATGAGGCTTGGCCAAACAGCCAAGCCAGAGGTGCTTACAAAATGTGTCTCCTGCAATGGCCAGGATACGGTACCCATCTGGTTATTTATTGAAGAGGACATAGTGGAGAGGTTTGACTGGAGGCTTTTTGAGGAAAGCAGGATGCTGGGGAACTAGAACTAGAGGCGCAACACTGTTAACTCTACAGCTGTCTGACTATTGGCTGAGAAACAGGCAAGGAACCCACCTTTACAGAAGCAGAGTCCTTCTCATTCTTTTTTATAGGTCTGTAGGTGTAGTAGGTGTGGACCAGACCTGTACCGTGGGAAGACTGAAAGGCAGAAGCACCCGACAACCCTCCCCATAAATTTCAGCATTTAAACACCAGCATACACGTGCTCTTAGAGGAATAAATCTGACAAGCATCATGTAGAAACGCTGGAATGTGACCTTAATGAATCCGCTAACTTGTTTCAAATTTGAGAGATAAGTTACAGTTTCTGATTTTGCAGGACTGTTTCCAAATTAGGACCAACCATGTCCTAAGAATGGTTAATAAGGACACATTCTGGACAATGTTTAAGGCAGTTCTGTCCAACAGAAGCAAAATGTGAGCCATCAATGTATGCTACTGATGTCATTTTTTAATTTCCTAGTAGCTACATTAAAAATAGTAAAGAGAAACAGGTGAAATTGATTTTAAAAGTATATTTTATTTAACACAATATATCCAAGATATTGTCATTTCAGCATGTCAATAATATAAAAATAATTATTATGGGCCGGGCACAGTGGCTCACACTTGTAATCCCAGCACTCTGGGAGGCCAAGGTGGGCAGATCACCTAAGGTCAGGAGTTCAAGACCAGCCTGGCCAACATGGTGAAACCCTATCTCTACTAAAAATACAAAAAAAAATCAGCCAGGCATGGTGGCAGGTGTAATCCCAGCTACTTGGGAGGCCGAGGCAGAAGAATCTCTTGAACCTGGGAGGCGGAGGTTGCAGTGAGCCAAAACCACACCACTGGACTCCAGCCTGGGCAACAGAGTGAGACTTCATCTCAAAAAAATAATTATTATATTATTATGAAATTTAGCTTTCCTTCTACTAAGTTCAAATCCAGTGTGTATTTTACATTCCCAGCATATCACAGTTAAGACCAGCCACATCTCCAGGGCTCAGTAGCAAGAGGTGACCAAGGGCTATCACATTGCAGATTGTATTTCTAATCTGTTATCAGTTATCATTGGACTTAATAGCTGAAACAAACACACACGAATAGCTGTCAATATAATAAAACGTAACACTGGTACAGAATAATTGTTTGAAGATTAGATTCTCCAGAAGGTCCAATTCATGTTCTGAGATTTACAGCCTTCATTAACAGAGCTGATGAAAAACTAAAAGGACTTTTTCTCACCCCAAAAAAAAAGACACTTTTTTTTTTCAGTGTACAGAACAAAAGGAATCAGCTACCATTTGTTAGGATAACTCAATGCAGGTTATCCATGGACCTCTCAACTTGAAAAATCAGATGTAATTGCAGGTCTGTTATGTGTAAGAACTGTCAGTGACAAGCACTCATATCAGAAGTATGGGCCTATTTTATCGAAGCACTTAATGAATGTGTACAGCATGTCTAGAACGAGTTTCTTAGCCATTACCAGTAAAGGTCACTATTTCCTAATTCAGAACCAGAAGATGACTCCCCAAGTACCCCTTTGGGAAGAGAAGGAAGACAAAAACAATGAAAATCCTTGGAGCCCAGTAATCACAGCCAGAGTCAGGAAGGACTGAAACACATTGTTTTGTTCTCATCTTACCCATTGTGGATGTGCAGACAGGGACAGCCCAGTATTCCAATGGGAGGGACACAGATGCACCAGAGGAGATCGTACGAGGCTGTGTAAATCCAGTACCAAGTGTGACTAGACAATGCCAACACAAGGGTCAAAACACTGGTAATCTAACACTCAGGACTATCGTAACAACCCATTTGTGCCAAATGTAATCAATGAATGGCTAATCTGGTGCCAAAAGAAATGTCATTTAATTGCATGGAAAAACATAATTCAATTTAAAAAGTGATGGATTGAGGAGCCAAAGAAATACAGTTTAGCCGTGTATTCAATAGTTTCAGGTAAATGAAATTGAGTAATTGGCAACTGAATTTACCAGGGCACCATCATTCCTAGACCCCGGCAGTGGATGGCTTTGTACTTTTGGTCTTACTTGTCAATGCTCCCTGGTCGCACGGAAAACTTTCCTTTCTAGTTGACCCTCACATGATTTTCCTTAATCCTAATACAGATCCCTAGCAAGTCCCGTAGTACGTTTACAGCTGCAGAGGATAAAAAAATGTTATTATTATTCTTTTGTCTTTTTATCAGTGGCTCCTGATAAGTATACTGAATTTTAAAAGACAAAAAATGCAATTCAAAAGAGACAAGGAAGTAGAAAAACTTGAAGTATCATGGGAATCTCAATCAGTTTAAATTGGATATGGTTTTGAGCAAAAACATGAAGTTGATCAGGAGGTAAAGAGGTTGAAATACGCTTCATATGACACTACTATGAGGAATTTAAAGGGAGAAATTTAGAAAAAGTGGTGCTGAGAAGGTATATGAGAGAAGTTTGGGGATTAACTTCTCTTAACTGGCTGTGATGTAAATGGGGATATTCTGGAAGAGGCAGTATAGAGGGGAATATGATTGACTTATACTCATATACAATGTAAGTGGCATTTAAGGTAGAAGAAGCTGTAGTGTAATAAGATCCATTTACACCTGAATAAAGTTTAAACAGATAAACCAAGACTATGAAAATTGGGTCTCAAATAAGATCAACATTGAAAGCAGATGTGAACCAGGCATGGTGCTGTGCACTTATAGTCCTACTTAGGTACTTAGGAGACTTAGGCTGGAGAATCCTTTAAATCCAGGAGTTCAAGTCCAACCCGGGCAACATAGGGAGATACTGTCCCAAATTTAAAAAAAAAAAAAAAAAAAAGCAGATGTGCTTTATAGCCATATGTTAAAAATGCTGAAAAGCTAATGTTTTAGTTGCTGTTTGTCGAAGTAGTGACAGTCCATAAATGCACTGGTAGAAGCAGATGGTATCCCTGGACGCAAAGCTCACATGGAAAACACTCCTCTCTACAGTCACCCCTCTGTTCCCGGAGAGTGGGATTTGCAGAGCAGATTACTCACTGTAGTCACTGGCTTCCTGAATCCCACACCTGTCCTTGGAAGCCCTTAGAGGAGAGGTCTTGAAATTTGCGGGTGTTCCAGCTCCTCTGACTACAATTGGCACAGAAGCTTTCTTCTTCCTGTGAACTTAACACTTGTGTTATTTATGTTTCTATGCATTCCTTAAATAACTATTTATCAACTCTCTGTCCTGTGTACTCTACAAGGCACCAGGGGCTAAAACAAAGAACTCCTCCTTTCCTCCAGATCTCCTTGATAGAGAAGGAAGACATTAATTAATTAAAATATAAAATGTAACTGTGACAAAAGTTTGCAAGTAAAGAGTTGGTGCCATAAGAGAGCCTAAAAGAAGGGCCTGCCTTGGTCAGGGGTATGAGGAAAGACTTCTCCAAGTTGCAATGCAGTGGAGTGGTCTGGAAGGTGAACAAGGTTCACTAGGTGAAGAGCAGAGAAATGAAGATTTCAGGTAGAGGAAACAGGATGTGCAAGGACTCAGATAGGAAGATGCATGCTAAAAGGCAAGAACTAAAAGAATGAAGTGTGACTAGGAGGGAAGGCAGGAATTCTGGAAATCTGGGCAAAACAATAGTGACCTAGACCAATATAGTAGCAGATTTGGAGGAAACACGAGGGGGACTGGAGAAAGAATGGAGGGGATTTGATGATAGATTAGCAGGAACATATATTAGTGAGGGTTCTCCAGAGAAACTGTACCAATAGGATATAGAGAGAGACAAATAAGACAAAATTTATTACAGGAATTAGCATATCAGATTATAGAGAGCAAGAAGTCCAATGCTATGCCATCTGTAAAGCTATAATTCAGTCCAAGTCCAAAGGCCTGAGAACCAGGAGCTCCAATGTCCATGGACAGGAGAAGATGGATGGCCCAGCTGAAGAATGGATAGCAAAGTTGCCTTTCCTCCACCTCTCTGTTCTATTCAGGCCCTCAACAGATTGGATGATGCCACCACATGGGTGAGGGTGGATAGTTGCCCTATCTACTGATGCAAATGCTGACCTCTTCTGGAAACTCTCTCATAGACACATCCAAAATTAATGTTTTACTGGCTATCTGGGCATCCCTAATCCAAGTCAAGTTGAGATATTACATCAACCATCTCAGTACCTCAGGTGAGAGGGAAAGGAAAAATCAATAATCACTCCTATACTATATTTTCAAGTTGAATAATTGAGAGGCAACATATCCTGATTCAGGAAGCCTTGTGGCTGTGTGTTGGGAGGTTTTGTGTTGTGTTGAGAATGGGAGGGTTTTAGAGGAGAGATAAAATCAATAATTTCACTTTTATCATGTTGCCTTCCAGTTTTTTCTGGGATGTTCTAATGGATAGGTCAAGAAGGATAAGTACATTTAGACTCAGAGGGAAGGTCTTGGTCTTTAGGTAGGCATTTGGGAACTAACAACATCGAGATGGTATTTAAATCAGGAGAAACTGAAAAGCTCATCCAGGAGAGATTTCAGGGAGAAAAAAAGTTCATTCTAAGCCCCAGGGAACCCCAACATTTAGAAATTTGGTGAAGAGAGAAAAACAAGCATAAGGGACCAAGAAACAGGACCCAGCTCATAAAAGACAAAAATCAACGATCTCTGAATCACAGCAGCCAAGAAGCAAAATATTTCAAGAGCTACGTGGCCGTCAATGCCAAATACCTGTAGTAATAATACATGTTTGATAAAGACAAAGAGGCATCCACTGGATCAGGAAACATGGAGGTCCCTGGGGCCCTTGACAAGGCCGTTTCAATCACATGTGAGAGGCAGAGCTGTGATGTAGAGGGTAGAAGAACAAATATGGGGCATGGGGGCACGTGCCTGCAGTCCCAGCTACTCAGGAGGCTGCAGCAGGAGAATTGCTTGAACCTGGGAGGCGGGGGTTGCAGTAAGCTGAAATCGTGCCACTGCACTCCAGCCTGGGTGACAGAGCAAGATTCCGTCTCAAAAATAAATAAATAAATAAATAAATAAATAAATAAATAAATAAATAAAATTTTTAAAAAAGAACAAATATGGCAGGGAGTGACTGAGCAGAGACAGCATGTATGAAACAACCTTTTAGGTGACATCTGGCTACTAAAGGTAAAAAGGAGGAGTTAGGCTCAAGGAAAGTCTCTCTCTCTTTTTTAATGAGATATACTTACTCTTTGTCTTAATCAGTGGTGTGTTGGTAAATGCTTAACAACGGGCTCTCAGAGGGAAAGCTCTGTTGTGTAGCATTAGCCAGTCTCTGCAGTGTAAATACTCTCACGGGGGTTAATTTCAAGCTATACACGTGAAATCACTGGATGTGGACTTGGGAAGAGATGCTCAGAATCAGCTCCTGCAAGCCAGTACCGCCCAGCTCCAGCACAGCTCTGCTGTTGATGTTTGCATTTGGGGGGCATCATCTCGTGGAGAGCAAGGGATTTGCAATGCAGGGCATAGAGACCTTGCAAAGGATAGAGTGGAAGGGATTCGGAGGACAAGAGAGAGTAGGAACATTATAATAGGAGATAAAAGGAAACAGGTGCAAATGTAAATGTTGACGGAATTCCCATCTGTCCTTTTTCTTCATAAAGAAAGAGTCAAGATCATCAGCTAAGAGAGGCAGGGGCTCAGAAATTTAAGCTTAATAGAAAACATTTGCAATCTTTATTACAAATGGTGGGACACTGAATTGGATTTTTATTTTACAAGTATGGTACAATTTTCATAATGAAACTCTAAGCTACTTGAGGGCAGAGACTGTCTGATATTCTCATTTGTATTCTTTCCATCACCTCACACTGTATTATACACAAGATTAGGATCAAGAAATTCTTATTCATTGACTGACCTTGAAATTTGGGATTAAGATCTTTTTCTGGGATGAAACTGACATATTTTATAAACTCACCACTCCCTAAGCACCCATTATTAGACTTCAATAATATAATCTCCATGGTGAAAATAAACATAAAAATCGAACTTAACAGTCGGGCACGGCGGCTCACACCTGTAATCCTAGCACTTTGAGAGGCTGAGGAGAGCGGATCTCGAGGTCAGGAGATCGAGACCATCCTGGCTAACACGGTGAAACCCTGTCTCTACTAAAAATACAAAAAATTAGCCAGGCGTGGTGGCAATCACCTGTAGTCCCAGCTACTCAGGAGGCTGAGGCAGGAGAATGGCGTGAACCTGGGAGGCGGAGCCTGCAGTGAGCCGAGATCATGCCACTGCACTCCAGCCTGGATGACAGAATGAGACTCCATCTCAAAAAAGAAAAAAAAATCGAACTTAACTACCAATTTGGGATTTCTTAAAAGAGCTTCCTCAGCATTCCAAATTCACTCTTGGGTGGTAACTTGTACCCTACTACTTTGCATTTTAGCTTAGTGGTAGAGAAACCCCTTAAACAATTTTTTTTTCCCTACTCCATGGCTGAATTCTTATGCCACAGCTTCCCTCATTTTGCAGGGGAAGAAGGATCTCACTGACCTAAGCCCCAACTTCACCTTTGCTACTTCTGCTTGTCATCACACAGATACCGTAGCCCCCTCGTAACACACAGAAGCGTTTCCACTTTGCTGTCTGTCCCCACTCTGCCCACTTCTTTAATATGCATAAAGGGCAGGACTTTATGTGCTGGGCAAGTCTGAGGGGCTCTGCCCTAGGATTCCAGAGAACACCCATCACCCCACTGCCACCACCCTGAGAATATACCATTGCTCCCTCCATTATAGTTGCTGTCTTTTTGTATTTTATATCCAATAGACTATATTCTTTTCATATTTCTGTAGACTTTTCATCATCCTCAATCATTCATCCAATAAATACTGTCTTTTTGTGCTAGGCTTTGTGGGGAATACAAAAATAAGACTGACTTACCTTTTCTTGTCTCCCACACAAAGACCATAGTTCAAACTCTTCATTCCTCTTTGAGGTACATGTAGCAGATGTCTGTGAAGCACCTACTGTGTGTGCCAAGGCCTGTAATCCTCATTTTATGTGTATTATCTGATTGTTCCCTAAAAGCTGGTCCATGAGCTAGTAAACTTTATGATATGGTCTTTTTTTCTGGTCTGCAACATATTAGAAATAAATGTTGCAAAAAGCCAAATATACCCATTTTTAAAAACTGTTTCATGTTCCAAAATTATGTCATTTCTACTTTTATTAATAACATAATGCCTCTTTATTATATAAGAGTGGCAGATTTGATCTGGGATGTTTGATTTTCTTTTTTATATTCTTAGCTGGTAAAATAAAGGCAATCTTATGTGGGTTTCCAATGGTAGTGAGAACCCTTTGATTGCAGGTAATACAGAACCCGACAACCTGGCACACAGAACTGAATTCAGGTAGAGGACCTTCAAGCAGAATTAAATCTTGAAATTCATGATGCTCCTGGAGCTCTGGCTCCTTTTTGAGGATATTTTCTCCACTTATTTGCCCATCTCTTTTGTGACAACTTTATCCCCAGGCTGGGTTCTCACTGTAGTATAAAAGCTGCAGCCAATCCAAGCCTCAAATAAGTCTGCTACACTGCTCAGAGAAGGTGAAGGGGCTCTTGTTGCTGTGTACCAAGCAAAAGTCCTGAGGTTTACTTTGATGACACCAGCTGGGTCGCCTGTCCACACACAAACAAATCACTGTGGCCATGGGAGCTCTGCAGGATGGAATATTCTCCCATGGGAAGAACATGGGAGAGAGGCCGACATTCTTTCCAGTTGAAGCAGGAAGTTAAATGACAACACCAACAATAGCTAACAGAAAGTTGGAGGTGCCAGGAGCCTTCGAGTGCTTTACACAGATGATCTAATTTAATCCCCATAGACACTAGAAGAGGGAGATTTTATTAGGAACCCGTTTCCCTGAGGAGGACACTGAGGCTTGCGGATGAAAGGTAACTTGTGTAAAATCATAGGGTTAGGAAGACTAGAATTGTCAGGGCTCAGAAACCAATACTTTAAATTATGGTGCTTTGACATGCTGAGCTGTGGAAGGTCTCTCTGACCTCCCCCATTCCTGTCTCTCACTCCTCTGTCTCTCCCAAAGCACTGAATGAAGTTTGCTGAAGTTCCCCTATCTGCCTAAAGCCCAGACCTGGCAAAGAATAAAACAATTACCTCTGGTCCCTTCCCTGAGTTTTTTCATTAACTGACCTCATATGCAGGAAGAAAGACTGAAGTCTGTCAACACACCTGGATGGACTGACTTTTGTTACAAACCATTGTCTGGGCTGGAGGCCCAAAGACTCTGTTCCAGGCCACTGTATGTTCTTCAAGTTCATTTAATTCCCCTAAAAATCACTTACTACCCCCTTAAAATCATCCGTATTTCCCCGTTACTCTTTTCCTAGGAAGTAATGTATATAATGTGAACCCAAAATACCTGAGACAGGTCCCAGTCAATTTAGAAAGTTTGTTTTGCCAAGGTTAAGGACACGCCCATAACACAGACTCAGGAGGTCCTGATGACACATGCCTAAGGTGGTTGGGGTACAGCTTGCTTTTATACATTTTAGGGAGACATGAGACATCAATCAATATGTGTAAAATGTACATTGTTCTGCTCCAGTAAGGCAGGATAACTCAAAGTGGGGACTTCCAGGTTAGAAGTAGATAAAAGACAAAAGGTTGCATACTTTGTTTGTTTGTTTTGTTTTGTTTTGTTTTGTTTTGTGATGGAGTCTCACTCTGTCACCAGGCTACAGTGCAGTGGCGCGATCTCAGCTCACTTCAATCTCCATCTCCCAGGTTCAAGCGATTCCCCTGCCTCAGCCTCCCAAGTAGCTGGAAATACAGGCACCCACCACCACACCCAGCTAATTTTTTTTTTTTTTTTTTATTTTAGTAGAGACGGGGTTTCACTGTGTTGGCCAGGCTGGTCTCAATCTCCTGACCTCATGATCTGCCTGCCTCAGCCTCCCAAAGTGCTGGGATTACAGGAGTGAGCCACAGCGCCCAGCCAAAACGTTGCATTCTTTTGAGTTCTTGAGCAGCCTTCCACTGAATACACAATTTAGCCTGGCTTGGATGAATCTGCCTTTTTACATAAACAATATAGCAGAGGAAGCAATCAGATATGCATTTGTCTCAGGCGAGACTCAGAGGGATGATTTTGAGTTCTGTCTGTCCGTTGTCCACAAGGAATTTCCCTTTAGGCAAATTGTGAGGGATGTCTGTAGCTTCTTATCTTTGTAGCTGTCTGATTTAGGAATAAAATAGGAGACAGATTTGCCTGGCATAGTTTCCAGCTTGATTTTTCCCTTGGATTAATGATTTTGGTCCCGAGATTTATTTTTCTTTCACAATAAGCATCTATGCCACTTTGGAATATGGGGTAATCACTCTATGATTTCCTTCTTATGCAAGTTAATGTGCATATGCCTTTGCTCCTATTAACCTGCCCCTTGTAGGCTGATTTTCTGTGATCTTTCAGAAGGCAAAGGAGAGTTTTCCATTGGCCCATATAGAATCCAACTGCACCTACCCCAGAGCTCTTGCTCCTACCTACCATCCTGCTTTCTATACTGCTTCTAGGCTGGTGCATCTGCAGCTGTTTTGTCACTAGGAGAAGAGAGCTTGCCCAAGAACAAAATCAATGAAGCCAAAGCCAAAAAGCAAGAGAGGAGAGAAATCAAGTCCTGACCATTTCATCTGAACTCATAGATCAAACCAGGCATAAAGCTAAAACCACCTCTGCATGAAGCTAAAACCATTCATGAAACTAAACTGTGCGCACATGAAATTATGTATAAGGCTTATTACGCATGAAGCTAAAACCATCTCTGGACTAAAACATCTAAGGCAATAAATTTTTTGCTTCTGCAAGTTTAGGCTTTCTATTTGCAAGAGAAAAAACATACAGTTAAGAATACAAATATTTCAGAATAGCACTTCAGAAATTCTACGCCAAATATATTGCAGGAACCAATATTACACGGATCTGGATGGCTAACCTATATAAAGTGATATTGATGGCTTTTTTTAACATTATCTAACATATGCTGCAATTAAAATATCTTTTAAAAGAACAAAAATAGTATAAACAGCATAATCAACCAGCATGTACAAGTTATCATTGAAGCTTCATTCCCCGTATTCTAGGGATGCTTTTATATTTTGGTAAAGGATGCTCAGCAACCAGATATGTAAGGCAATGTGATTCCTTCATGCTAGTAAATCAGAGGAAAGATCAGCATTCCTTGTTAGAATGGGATGTTTCTAAAGAGAGATCATCTCCTCGAAAGAATCGTGCAATGCTAATGTTCATACAGAAATGCAAGAGCCTGGACATGGTTGGTATAACAAAAGGACTCTCACTTCAAGATGATGTGGGATCTCTCAGTGGGGCACCAGGGGTGTGTACACAGGAGAAAATGAAAACAAAATGATTCGTAATAAAACCAGTCAATGGGATGCAGATCTATTCATTTTAAGCTAGTGTTCAGAATTTTTAACAGTCCTGTTCTTGCTCTGAATTGTGGACTAACTATGATGTCACAGTCTCTCCCCTAAACTCCTCTTCCTTCCTAACCTGCCATCTATACCCCCAGGGTTTCCCCTTACTGCAGCTCCCCTAAGGTTGATATGGACACTACAGGAGAGACCAAGATAGGCCACTGGTAAAGAAACCTCAGTCCTGGTCACATTTGGTCCTGAGCTTATTGTCCTGTGGAGCCGGGATGCTGAATTGATATTCTGATGTATGAGGGCAGGGAAATTATGCATGCGGGAACTATAGTAATTATGTTAATTGAGGAGACCTCTTTGTTGTGGGATTTCCAGAGCAAGAAGCAGCTTGTGTCAGAGATTTACAGTAGAAGTCCTAAAAATAAGACCCCCAGGTGTGCCCCAGGGGGTGAAGACAGACGTAGCTGAGAGGTTAATCTGGGAACAAAGAAAATGTACTGGAACCAAGCATTAACAAGCTACAGCATAAGGTCCAAGACTGTGAACCTCATGAATAAGGAGGAGGGGGTTGAGGGAGGGGAGGCAAGAAGGCAAAAAGCTCTGCAAAAAAGCATCATCTCTGGAAATTCATGCGTGAACAAAAACGGTCCGGCCAGAAACCGATTTTAAACGGCTAAGAAAATAAAGGCTGAGCAGTTGCTGATCAGAAAGCAAGTCAACACAAGTCAAGGCGGGCGGCACTGGGTGGGTGTTGGTGAGGCCTGTGTGCTGTGTGTCTAGGCAGGGGATAGACCTCCAGATTTGAGCAGATGCTGCGCCCAGAAGAAGCTGGGGCCCCTGGAGAATGAAGAGCGCGCTCTCTCCGTCTCTCAGTGGCGCACCTCGAATGGCCCACACTAGGAAGGCTCTGTTAAACCTAGGAACACAGCCAGCTGAAGCATTTCTCCAGACTCCTTCAGGCCAAGGGACGAAACTGTTCTATTTTATTTTTTCTCTGTCGTGTGTTCTTTTGCTACATAAAATGGAGGCAAAACAGGGAGGAAATGGGATGACTGGTTTACCCGAATTAACCTATAGCTGAAAAGACATCTTCTCCTGACCCAGAAATGAGGAATCACTTTTTTTTTTTATTTCCAAAATCAATCCTTCTTTCTGTATAGGAACTTCTCCTTGTGTTTCACAACCATTAAGGTATAATCTGTTTCTGAAGGTAAAATAAACAAATGAACGAAAACACTCTGTATGAATGGAATTGCCACCTCCAACTTCATTCATCTCTGGTTTTCTGCCTCCTTTTATGGCCATATGTCTGCAGTGAGCAGGTCATACCCACTCCCACCTTTTTCTCACCATCTCTTTCTCCTTTATCCTGAGGATCATGACTCCCACCCTCACCTCTTTATTGAAACTGCTTCAAGATGCCTCTGATCCCCTTATTAAATGCAGTCAGTGTCTTTCCCTGGGTCCATATTCTTCTTCACTATCCTGTAGCAACCAAAAGTGTTATCTGTGATCCCCAGTCCTCAGAACCAAGTTTCTTTGGCGCCAGCGATCCATTGGGGTTGTAGTTCTCTAACTACTTAGCAACTCTCTAAGTCGTTGCTAATGGCTCTTACCTGGCATCTACATCAGAATACCCTGGGGGCTTGTTATAAGCCAGATTGCTAAGCCCCAACCCTACAGTTTTGAGTCAATAGATCTGGGTGGATCAGCTCAGAAATTGCAAATCAAACAAATTTTCAAGTGATGCTGTTGTATCTGGTCCAGGGACCACTCTTCAAGCACCACTGCTCAAATAGTTGTCAGCATAGGGAGTGCATTAAAGTTATCTGGGGCTGAGCCATATTTTAAAATATGCCTGGCCCCAGTACAGACCAATTAAGTGAGAATCTCTGGGATGGGGCCTGGGCTGTCCCTGTGGTTCTGATATGAAGTCAGTGTTGACAGTCTGCATTTGGCTCCTTCCTTAGTTCCACTTGGTCATGCAAACTTCTATAGTTGCCAGCGTCAGACTCAGTCCCTCTTATCTTTGCCCTTCAAGCTTGGTATTCTCTTCCTCCCGGTACGATATTATAAGGCCTGACCTAACACAGTGGCTATGGAAAAAGAGACAAGGTCAGCTTTAAAAGATATTTGGAAACCGGAAGTAACTCTACTTAGTGGCCAATCAAATAAGAGCACTGAAAGAGAAAAATAATTCACTTATTTAGTAGTAGCTACAGAAATGATATTTGCACTTTTCTCAAATACTGGAAAGACCACAATCAACATCCACCCAATAATCTTCACAAATATCATGCCAAGACCTGTGTCCACCAGCTAGAAAATAGTTTATTCATCTACTCAGGGATCAGAAGGCATAACCTCCCGGTTACCTTGTCAAAAAAAAAAAAAAAGCCTATTTGGAAACAACATATTTTTTTTTTCTTTTGAGACAGAGTGTCTGTCACCCAGGCTGGAGTGCAGTGGTGCAATCTCAAAGATCACTGCAACCTCCACTTCCCAGATTCCAGTGATTCTCCTGCCTCACTCTCTCTAGTAGCTGAGATTACAGGCATGTGCCACCACGCTCTACTAATTTTTGTATTTTTAGTAGGGACCGGGTTTCACCATGTTGGCCAGACTGGTCTCAAACTCCTGACCTCAGGTGATTCACCAGCCTCAGCCTCCCAAAGTGCTAGGATCATAGGCGTGAGCCACCACGTCTGTCCTGGGAACAAGATTTTGTTTAGTTTTGTTTGTTTCACATTTTTGGAGGTTTCCTATCTTCTTTCTTTTTTCTCCTGATAAGCCAAACTTCAGTAAGAATCCCACATTTGCTGTTTGCAATGTGGTATCAATTTGTTCTCTCTCCATGTATATTCATGCACAAACTGCTTTTTCTTTTCCTTTTAGTTCTTTTACTATTTTTTCCCTCTTTGCATCCAAAGTAGTCATTTGTTCCAGGCATGTTAGATGGATCAATATTAAAACATTTATCCATTAAGTTGATTATGACAACAAATTAAATAAACAGGCAGTGAAAAGGCATTTGATAGATTTCAGCAAACATAACTATTGCTGAAATAAACAGAAATACATAGAATGCCCTAAGCATGATGAAGACTATTATCAAAGCCCCAAATTCAAACATCCTATTAAAATGTGAAATAGTAATCAATTTCATTAAAACCAGAAAGAAAGAAAACAGAGATACCTTCAAGCATCATTTATATTCAACATGGTTTTAGAGAGTCTAGCTAATGTAATAGTAAAAGGAAATGAAATGAGTGGAATTAATTTGGGAATGAAGACAGCAAATTACCTTTATTTATAGATTGTATAATAACCATATACCTAGAACAGCCAAGAGAATATAGTAATAATTTTTTAAAACTATTGGAATTTAAGAGTAAATTTGGTTTGAAAAATTTATTAATAAATGCACAAAAGTCATCTTTGTATTACCTGAAGTCATTTAGAACAAAGAGGCAATTTTAAAAATTCCATTAATGATCAATCACATTAGATATTAAATTGCCGAGGAATCAACAAAAATGTTGTGTGTGAAAAATACAATGAAAAATATAAAATAAAATCTAAATAAATGGATGAGTAAACAATATTGCAAAAATGTCAGTTCTTCTCAATATGAATTAACTTTTAATAAAAATCATGAAAGATTCTTTAATGAAAACGGTCAGTATGATTTTAAATGTTGTATTGAAAGATCAGTGTGTAAGGATCGCTAAGACAATGAAGAAAAAGAGTAAGGGAGAGATTATACATGAAATGGTGCAATCAAAATAGTATGGTATTGGCATAAGAATGGTCAAATAAATCAGTGGACAAGCGTCCAGAAGTAGATCCAAGTATATGTAGAAACTTAATATATGATAAAGGTGGTATTTAAATTCAGTCATGAGAGAATGGTTTATTTTATAAGTGAGACTGGAATAATTGGTCATTCATCTGGAATAAAGCAATGTTAGTCTCTTACTTCAGTCCACATACAAAAATAAACTTCAGATGAATTAAAGATCTAATGTAAAAAATAAAGCATTCGAGATTTGGGGGAGAAAACTATAGGAGAATATTTATATAGCCATTGGGAAGAGAAGTCCTTATTAAGCAAGAAGAGATCCCCAAAGCCATAAGAAAACAAGCAACTAAATGCTATTTCGAAAATTAGAAATGTATAAATGGATAAAGGCACTATAAATAATATTCAGGGGACTGTGATAGATTGGTAAGAATATTTGCCAATATAATATTTGCCAACATTAGCAATAAGAATATTTGCCAATAAGCTCAAAGAGTTAATATCCCTGTTGTACAATTAATTGTTTCAACATCAAATAAAAATAGACAAATGGGTATGGCATAATCAACAGGAAATTTGTTCAAGGAAAAACGGAAAGGGCTAACAAACATATGAAGAGATGCTCAGTCTTGCTAGTGGACAGACAAATACAAATGAAAACAAATAATATGCTCTCCTCCACCCTTGGATTAGACAAAACGTCAGGTCTAGTGTGGACAATGGTGATGATGATGACGATGATGATGATGATGATGACAAAGATGACACCTACACTGTGCTTAAAGGTACCAGTCATAAAATTGGCATAAAATTCTAAGAATTGTATGTGTAATTGTTCATTTAGTCCTATCAATAGCCCATGAAGTAGGCACTATTATTACTCTCATTTTGTAGGTGAGGAAATTTATATACACATATGAAATAAAATTTTCAGAAAACAATACTTATGCTTACCACATGCAAAGTTCTCTGATATTTACTATTCTTTTCTATGCTGCTTCATTTAAAAATTACTGGTTGGGTAAATTGATTTTATCATACACAAAGGGGTAAACCCACAAGTTGAAAACGCCTGACCTACTCAGATGTTCACAGATTACTAAAACAATGAGTTTCTGAGTAAAGTGCATACTTTGATCTCATTTATAGAAGAAGAAAAGAAAGGAGGAAGAAATTAAGAGGGATGCATCATATATGTATGTCCTTTCTAAAGACATGTATGTGTGCTTACAAGTGCAGAAAAAGATGGAGAAAGAGCCACATATATTGATACTGATTATCTGGAGAGATTGGGGGTAATGAGACATCTTTTGCTTGTATATCTCTGTTTTGTTTGTCATGCTGCAGAAAGAATGTTCTGCTTTTAGAGTTTTTAAGAACAATTCAACAAACTAGAACAAAAGAATTTTGTGATCTGTAAACTTCTGTGCTCTGGGATTAAAACCTAAGCTTTCCTAACTTTGTTGCATCTCATGCTTAAATGGCCCTCATTCAACATTTGGATCCCATTTATTAAAAAAATAAATCTTTCAATTCTATCTACAAAACCTACTGGGAGAGGGATAAACCTTATTATGGGGTCTCTTATCGAAGGAGAAGGGTAAATGATTGTTCTCACCTACAGTAATAATGCAATTGAATGAAGGGACAGGAACTCCGTGGAAAATGTCTAGAAAGAATCACAAAAAATGTTTATAGCAGAGAGGTATAATTCCATTGAAGGAAGTTTCATTCATTCATTCAACATGAATGAATGAATTCATTTTGATTTATTTTACCTGTTTGACAAAACTGCTCTTTACATTTTCCAAGTAACTGATAGAGGTTTCCCCTACCTACAAACCAGAGGTTTTAGTGTCCCTTTAGGCCTTCCTCCTAAGTTGTTCAAGATTCCTGGGGGCTTATTCAGTTCAAACATCAAATAAGGCTGAATTCTTCTTACAAAGGCTAAGAGGAAAAACATAAGTTGAATTTTCAGTCAACCTCTGTGGTTGTTAGTGCTGTTTGCCAGCTCCATCTTCTGGGCACAGGCTAGGATTGCACAACCCTGCCCACAAAGGGGTTAGATGCAGGTACAGGACTCACTTTGTCCAATGAAATGAGAGCAGAATTGAGGTGTCATTTAAAATCCATTGCATAAATGTGTTACATCATTTTCTGCCTCGGCAATGGTAGAAGCAGGTGTCAAGAATATATATCAGCCTGGACCTTCCATATCTATGATGGCATTCAGAATAATCTCGGAATAACCTCATGTTGTATTAAGCCACTAAAACCTGTGTATTGCTTGTTACTACAGCATAGGCTAAACCTATCCTGACTGATAACACTCCGTGAGCACTTAGGACTTAGTTGGAAACTGCTGGTTTACATAACTGTTCAGACTGGACCTTACAACTGAAAGAATATTTACACACTGTTGCATTGAGGTCTTTGCTGTCTGGAAACCTGACAGAATTCAAGTGGTGCACTTAATGGGATTCAGTACTATATATTTTTAGCTACACTCAAATTCTTAATCATTGTCCTCTGAAGCACATTATCTTTGCCTGGCTGGCTGAGTACAGAGTAACTTCTAGGCTCAGTCATGGGCTACACTAGAAATTCTCAGTGACCTTAATACCAGTGTTGTACCCAGGTCACCAGACCAACTATGCATCTCATGGTGAGTTTCTCTTTGGGATCCCTGGGTCCTTATCTGACCGAGAGTCTTGCTCAGGGCCACCTTGGGCCACTTCATTATGTTTAACTAATTTCAAATATTTGGATAAGGATTTCAGATGTTGATCTCTTGTCCCCAGAAAACCTCAAGTTCCACATGCAATTGGTGACTCTCTTCCGAGGGTTCCTACTAAAGAATGTCAGGGAGGAGCAGCCTTCATCAATCCACAAAAGGCTTGGTTACATCATATGTTGGGCTAGAGCCAGCTCATGGAGCATACAGGCTCCTGAGAACCGACTGTGACTGGTCGTGTGCAGCTCTTCCCAACTCTGCCTTTGGTGGCTCAGATTACATTCTTTTGTTTTGTTTTTGAGACAGCATCTCACTCTATCACCCAGGAGTGCAATAGTACAATCACAGCTCACTGCAGCCTTGAACATCTTGGCTCAAGCAATTCTCTTACCTCAGCCTCTCGAGTAGTTGGGACTACAGGTGCACACCACCACGCCTAGCTAATTCTTTTTGTTTTTTGTAAAAAATAAAAACTATGTTGCCCATGCTGGTCTCAATTCCTGGGCTCAACAAATCCTCTCTTCTCAGCCTCCCAAAGTGATTGCACGCATGAGCCACCTCATCCAACCTGGAGGCTGGTTTTGACCACAGTGGGAGTATTTGCACAACAGGAATAGGCAATTGCTACAAATCAGAGTTGTTTTTTGTCCTTGGAGAATCCCTTGTTGAACATTTACCAGCACACCACTGAGTACATCCAGCCTCCTCATCTATAGGTGCCTGCTGCCTTACAACTTCTTAATTGAGAGGGCTCACTAACATGATTCTTCCTGCAATAAGGAAAATTATTCCATCTTTTCTTGCTATTGGCCTCTATAACCTAGTAGTCACTGGCTTACTGTTTTCAATTTCACCTCACTTGATACCCTATTATAAAGAAACTGTTTAAGCACCATTATGTTCCAGGTACTAAGAAGACAATGATGAGCAAAACAGAGATTCTCCCTACCCCATTGGAGATTCATTTTAGAAGTCTGGAAGAGCAATGGCACCTCCTACTAATGTAAGATACTTTTAATATCATGTCCCTTATTTGTCATTTTTGTTTAATTTCCTCAGAGTTAATAAATAAATTTGTGTGATTATTTCAAAGATAGCAGTTATAGTGGCCCTCTGTTACGTTTCTGTGGTCCATAACACTTTCTTTTAGGAACCACCAGCCCCACACCATGTAATTCTAGTAGAACTATCAGTTGGGGCCAGTTTCCACTGTCCCAGTGGTGGGCATATAGCTGAAGATAACAGCAAATCCCACTCCCCAGGATACAGAGACTGCTCCAAGATGGGCACGTGGCCCAACCATGGCCAAGCAGAATCCTTTTGCAGAGACTTATATGGATTCTGGAAGTCTGAAAGGTTTCCAATCTGACGGCATAAAATCTAAGAACCTTATAAGCCTGGAGGAGCCCTATCACATGGAGATCATTTGGAAGAGAATGAAGCCAACGCAGATGAAAGCAGAGCCAAGAAATGGGGAGGGAGGCAGAGAGGGAACATGATGATATGGTTTATTTAAGTCCCAAATCTATCCATGACTGAAACAAAACTAACTCACACAGTTTTCAATTATGTGAGCCAATCAATTCCTTTTGGCTTAGAGCAGGGGTGTCCAATCTTTTGGCTTCCCTGGGCCACATTGGAAGAAGGATGGTCTTGGGCCACACATAAAATACACTAACACTAATGATGGCTGATGAGCAAACAAACAAAAAAAAAATTGCAAAAAATCTCATAAAGTTTTAAGACAGTTCACAAATTTGTGTTGGGCCACATTCAAAGCTGTCCTGGGCTACATGTGGCCTGCAGGCTGTGGATTGGACAAGCTTGGTTTAGACTAATTTGCATTTCTATCAGGTACAATGTTAGAGTCCTCATTAATACAGCAATGTAAAGGAGAACTTAGGAAACAGCATTCTATCCATGATGAGATTTAAAGAGAGGTAGCCAGGTAGAAGACCTGAGGGTGGGTGTGAACAAAATCTAGGAGACCTAATCACAGGGGCCTGTAGGAGCAAAGAAGACTCTAGAGGATCAATGTAGGAGCTCTTGTTCTTGTGCAATCCCTTTCTTTGCCATGTAATATCAGTGCAGAGGTATCCAAAATCTGTTTGAGAGAGAGAGAGAAAGAGAGAGAATATAGATATAGAGAAAACACTCATTCCAGGATGAAGAAAAACAGGAGAGAGGTGAGATTATGCTCCAAAGGCAAGGCTACTGCTAAAATCTTCACAAGTCTTTTATTGTCTTTCTACTTTCTTCTTGGTGATCCTCAGTGGAGGCAGGGAGGGCAACCCAACTTCTGTAAGTCAACCGAACCTTTCCCTGCCACATGGCCTCTGCTCCCCTCTCTTTTCCCTCTTCTCAGCCATGACCTTGGATATCTTCTCAAGTTTGGGAAGACTTACAAGTATGTACCTGAGTTGCTTGCCAATGGTTTTTTCGCTTAAGAATTGTTTATTTTCTTCATTAATTTCTAGCATTTCAGTGGGCAACTCTTATTTACTTATTCAACCTGGGGAAGAACATAGGTATTAGTAAACAGATTTGGTGAACGAACATTGATGGAGTTAAGCAATGGTGGGGTTGGACTGTAACTGCAGGTTTGAGGAGTGACAAGGGGTTGAGAATAATGGGGATATCTGTGATGTTTGGGTAGAAAGTGGAGACAAGAAATCAATAGAAGGGGGACAAATACTTTAAAATTACATTCTACTCATTTAGATAAAGGCCCAGCTTCCTCTAATTTGAACGATAAGGAGGGCTGAGGGCTGAGAGACCAAATCCCTGGACTCTACGACATCACTATCCTCCATTCTGGAGTAGCCAGTCTGAGAAGATATGCTCAGTAGGTCCAAAGGCATCCAAAAATCCATGAGGCAAGTGATAGGGTTGATTAGCTGTAGAGAATGTGTACTACCCCATGATATATCTGCTGAAATATGGACAAAATTTGGATGTTATCCTTCTAATTTAGGGTGGCAAAAAAAAATAAAACCACAAATTACATCCTATGAAAAATACACGATGGAGATATCCCAGATCCTTTGAGATTCATGAAAATAATCTCACTTCCAAGAGAAATTTACCATCTGTACTAGAAGTGGATGTATTTCCATGATGTCTGTAAGAAGGGATGTGGGGCAGGCTGCAGTGATAGAAATTGTCCTTTGGAAGGAAGGGCTCTGGAATAGGTCCAACTATTTGGATCATGTGTGCACAGAAATATCAAAGTATCAAAGCCTGTATGTCATTCTAGGAAATTATATAAGGAAAAGTCAATATAAATCAGATAGATCATTTGCTTATCCACTCATTCAAGTACTCAATAGATTCTTCAGGGACAGTGCAGAGCACTGGAGATATACATATTCAAATACATACATACATATATATGTATATATGTATAGTTGTGTGTGTGTGTGTGTGTATGTATATATATATATTTAGAGAGAGAGAGAGAGAGAGATTTCTGCCTTTCAGGCTCTAATGAGAGAGATAATATCATGATAACATAGAGTAAATATGTCTTATTAACAAAGTTACACCCAAATGCTAAGGAAGTGTGGTGAGGGAAGGAAAAGTTGAACATCTGGATTCACAGATCTGGTGAGAAACAGGGATAAATGCCAGTTACCTGAATTTAGTGTGATGGAACAAAGACTGATCTTGGACCCAGGAGAACTTACAGTGTTATAGTCCCATCTGTTACTGACTAATTGCATGATGTTGCAGAAACTGGCCTCAGTTTCCTCACTGGAAAATTGAGGTATGTCTTGTAGATTTCTACAGCTTTCGTATTTGTGTGTGTGTGTGAATTTTAACTAGCAATGCGTCTGCTAAGCAGAAAATCTTTGCACCCAGAATAGCACTGAAAGACTGCTGAGAGAAGGAAACATGGGCTCTCTTTATCTTATTGTCCATGTTTCCAAATACATCGCAATTTCCCTGTCTTGTCTTATTAAGCTGATTTTAAACAGATTGTGATTTAGAAAAAGAAAAGAAAGCCAAGTATTTCTAGCAGTGTCAAACCATTTATTTTTATTAAAAGGCAGTCTTTATATCCAAACAAGCCTGTCTTATTTGAACCTGAATGAAGAAAAAGATCTTCATCCTAAGTAATGGGTGGTCAGTATTTTTAATAATCCTTTATAAAATCTGAGTGGAAAGGATGTCTTAGAAACACACAAACAGACTTAGACATGGGCCTATTTTCTGTGTTAAAACAAAACCAAAACTAACCACCTGGGAAACAACACTCACGACCCTACACACCTTCTAGCTATTATCTTCTTTCTTTCCCTGGAGACTCAAGCACTGTGATGTCTCCATTTTTCTCACCTCCTTATTGTAGTTCAGCCCACCTGCAGCCAGACTGCACCTCAACCACTCATCCAAACCCGTGTCTTCCCAGGTCAACAGTCACCTTGTGGCCAAAACCAGTAGAGCCTCCTTGTCCTCATTCTGTAGAAGTTCCCTGCCTTGACACTGTTCTCTCTTCCTTGGGCTTCCAGGACATTAATCCCTGCAGGTCTTACTCCTTTAAAAACATGACATAACTGTTTATCGCGTCAAGAACTCCGCTAAGAATTTTACATATGTCCTTATTTCAACATAACAATATCTGTACAAAGGGTATGCTATATGCACTTTTACAGAAGACAAAACAGGCTTGGAGAACCTTGTCCAAGGTCACAAGGCAGGAATGTGGCTGTGCTGGTTCCCAAGGAGACCCTCTCAGCACTATAATCATGATGATAAAAAGAATCAGCCCCGACTTACCTTATTGGCTGATTATTTTCTCTATTCTGAATCTTTCCATTTTACATGAAACATTTTCATTTAAGCAGGGCATAGAAATCCTGCAAACGCTTCCCTCATGTCAGGTACCATACCAGCTTTTCATAGACTTTTCCTCAGCAAAACAAGCCTCTGAGACAGTTGCTATTACCGCTATTTTACATTTAAGGAAACAATGGTTGAAAGAGGTTGTCCCAAATCAGAGCTCGCTCCTTGTCTGCCTTCATAGCCCCCACCATCCCATCAGCCCCCCTTCCCTCTCCTTCCTGCACTCTAGCTAGGAAGACCTCAACCATACACATGGTTTTAACCCTACACTGTCGACCTCAACCCTGCATTTCAGCCTCTTCTAGGTGCAAAACAAGTTATCCATCATATTCCAAGGTCATCTCAACCAAAAGAAAAACACATAAAAAGGGCCAGGCACGGTGGCTCACACCTGTAATCGCAGCACTTCGGGAGGCCGAGGCAGGCAGATCACAAGGTCAGGAGTTCGAGATCAGCCTGGCCAATGTGGCAAAACCTCGTCTCTACTAAAAATACAAAAATTAGCCAGGCATGGTGGTACGCACCTGTAGTCCCAGCTACTCGGGAGGCTGAGGCAGGAAAAATCTCTTGAACCCAGAAGGCAGAGGCTGCAGTGAGTCGAGATTGCACCACTGCGCTCCAGCCTGGGTGACAGAGTGAGACTCCGTCTCAAAAAAAAAAAAAAATTAAAAAAATAAAATACATAAAAAGAAAAGATCACAGACATAGTCATCTTTCCTCCAAAACTTAAAAGTCTTCTCCCTCCACTTCTCCTAACGAACCCCACCACAACTTTCACCAGGACATCAGAAATGGGCAAGGCATTCTTACCCATCCCACCTCCCTCATTCTCCGCATCAAGGTAGTCCCCAATGTTTATTGGCTCCATCACACCATGAAGTGAATCCTCCTGACTCACATTGCCCCCCCCACTTTCATGCACACTCATCTTTTCTTGCAAGGATCCCTTAAATTACCCCCTGACTGGCCTCTCTGTCTCCAATATCGCATACCTCCAACAGTTAAATCCACAATGCGCAAAGCAATCCTTCTAAATCTGAAGTGCCACCCTGCTGCTTAAACTCTGAAGTGACATGCCTCGTTGCTTTCCCAATCTCCATCTCATCCATTCCCCACTGGAGCAGCTATGGGTTTATGCGAGGTTGACCCCTCCTCTTGATCATGATGGACAAAGATTCCAGACCTGAGCCTATCAACATATGGAATTCCCTATCCATGATTTAGAGTTAGCATGGAACCCGGTTGGTCTAATCAGGATGGCAGGGTGATGTCAGGATGTTTGTTGGATCATTAAGAGAAAAACTTAAACCTTCTCTTATCTCTGGACATAAATGAAAAGTAAGTGTTGGTGCCATCTTGTAACAATCAGGCCAGTCAATCTTTTAAACCTGACATTTCAGAAGATTCTAAAGTTCTGAGCTATTAAAATGAAAGTCATTCAGGAAAACCGGTGTATACATCAGGCTTTTTGAGATGTGTCTTTCCATCTTGAGTACTTCCTCTGTGTATACAAATACCATTGTTGAAGACTCTGTGAAGATAATAATTGCATTTTTCTCATATTACATTAGATTGTTTCATATGAAACTGAAGTTTTTGTGGATCAAAATGGTGGAATCTTGGCATTTCATATGGTTCAACCTGATAAATGTCCATCTCTCCATTTATCTTCTAAGTTCCTTAAAATCAAGAAACACCTTGGTGGTACTGGAGCCTAGCAGTGCGTTTTTCTATTAGTAGTTTGATAAATGTTTGTCTAATTGAATTGAACAGAGACATTCAATATAATACTCTGCTTCTGAGATGAGGCTCTACACTCTCCACCTAAATTTTGAGGCTTCCTGCTCTGCCTTCTTCCTTGGCTATTCCTTGTCCACAACCTGTAAGTATAAGAATTCTCAGGGTTCTTTTATCTTTTCATTTAAGGCACTTTTCTGATGGTCTCATGGACTCCCATGGATTTGTTCGTCCCCCTACCCCCAACAAACAAACACACACACACATTCGCCACACATATGTCTTCAGTTCCAACTCCCCTCCCAAACTCAAAGCTAAATTTTCCAGTTACTTATAGGACATCCCTATGTAGATGTGTAGATATTGTCTCTCTGCACACATCACAAAATAAAACTCATGATGTACCTATTTCCTATACACAGATGTTTCCTACCTATCTGATCTCCTTTCACACCCCATCTTAGTTAACAGCACTCCATCTTCCCAGTGGCAAAAGCTCAAAATCTTGTCATTATCCCACACTTAATCACTGTTCACTGTCGAATTCTGCCTCCACATCCCTTGTGTTTCTAAATCCCTCTTCCATCTCCCCTTCGTTACACACATTGCCAATGTCCCAGTTCACTGACAACACTCACATCCCCCATCAGCATGTCCTCTATCCCATGGCAAGAAGAAACTTTCTAATATATCTATATTTTACCATACACCGTCTCTTCTCAAATATACTTGATGTTTTCTCATTGATACCATGCAAACATGCAGTGTAAACATTGAGGGAAGACTGTTTAACATAGAAGAGAGATCAAAATGAGAAGTTACTCAGGGTAGATTGCCTGCAAGAGGTGAGCTTTGAGCCAGATTTCATAGGAGAAAAGAAATGAGAACGATCTTAACTAAACCAAGGGAAAGCAGAGATGCTGAGAATAGAATCCATGGGGATTCATTTCAATGCTTCAGAAATTACTTCATTTAAATCAGAAAGTGGCATTTGTCAGACTTTCCATGTAAGATGACTGGCATTATAGCAATTATTTTTCAGAGTCTAAATATCTCCACTGAAAGTTAGAGAAACAAAGCAGAAAAAAATACTGTAAGAGTTTTGTTGCTGGCATTTTTTTATTCTGGGGCAATACTCTTGCATTGGTGATTCAAAGGAAAATGGAAGTGTGGACTGTTTTGCTACTAAAGAAACAGGCCCAATATTTAGGGCTTCAATCGAAAAGTTATTTTTGAGTCTTGCAAACTTAGAACATATTTGAGTATTTGTTCCGAGTATTGCAAACTTAGAACATATTTGAGTATTTGTTCCAGGAACACATTTTGATATTCTGCCAAGCAGAATCAGAACTCCCCAGGATCAAGGCACCTAAGAGCTACTTCAAATGTTTCATAAGTAGTTGAGGCACACATCAATCAATTGACAAAAATCCTTAGACTTATTTATTTTGTTTCAATTCCTATATCTTCATGAGGCAGAAGAGGACAATCTGGTCTTGAAAATATTCATACCAAAACAATGTAATACCCACATCAGGCCAATCTTACATCAACTTCCAAAGTAATTAGTACATAGAATATCAACTAGGATATTCTTTTTACTAGCACTCTTGGAAATATCAAAATAGAACACGTTTCACTCTGAGAACTAGCAAGTATGTGTATACAAACACCATTGTTAAAAACTCTGTGAAGATAATAATTGCATTTTTCTCATATTACATTAGGTTGTTTCATATGAAACTGCAGTTTTTGTGGATCAAAATGGTGGAATCTTGGCATTTCATATGGTTCAACCTGATAAATATCCATCTCTCCATTTATCTTCTAAGTTCCTTAAAATCAAGAAACACCTTGGTGGTACTGGAGCCTAGCAGTGTGTTTTTCTATTAGTAGTTTGATAAATGTTTGTCTAATTGAATTGAACAGAGACATTCAATATATTACTCTGCTTCTAAGATAAGGCTCTACACTGTCCACCTAAATTTTGAGGCTTCCTGCTCTGCCTCCTTCCTTGGCTATTCCTTGTCCGCAATCTGTAAGTGTAAGAATTCTCAGGGTCCTTTTCTCTTTAGCAAGTATGTCTCCATGAGTGCCTCGGATTCTGACCGATCAAATCACTCCCTTTCCTGGGATGGGGTGGGGCAGCCAGGGCGCAGCTGAGGGCAGTGTGATAGGAGCGAATGTGCCCAGGGCAGCCCTTTGCCCACCATTCTGTGGGATCAGTCACTATAAGTATCCAACCACCTAGGGGCGCTCGCCTGTTGGCATTTACCCTGTGTCCCTTACTCATCTGACCCTGGGGCTGCCTTCCTGTAGCAATGCTCTATTTCTCATTTGGTGGAGAGAGCTGGTTTCTGCGTACTTCCATCTCCATCTTCTGCTGCAGCAGAACTCAGCTCAATATCTTCAAGGCACAGAGAAGGCCACCTCCTCTAGCCCCTGGCTACCAGTCAAAGCAGCACAGCCCACCTTGGGAAGCCTTTGCTGGGGATGCCTCTTTTTATGACGCCTCTCGTAAGAGGGGAGGGGCTTCCTATGGCACCTCTGGAAGAGGGGAAAGGCTGTGGATGTGGGATTTTTAAAAATTTTTAATTGTGGAAGTTCAGCTTCTTGAAAGTAGAATCAAACAAGAGGGAAATGTGTAAAATAAAATGTGAAAATCTCCTTACCTAGCCATCTCCTCTTCACACAAAAACATTGTTAAATGTCTGGTGTGCTTTCTTCTAGACCTTTCTCTAAACAGAGGGAGGGTTATGAGGGCACCAGGGGAGGAGGGATTGTTGCTCTTGTTCACAAACCTACTATTCTCTAACTATTGTTTACAGATATATCTCCATGTCAGTGCATAGAGATTTTTCTTAATGAAATTATACATATATGCATATTTGAATTATAATATACTTGAATTATATATATTTGGATTATATTTATATATGTGTGTGAGCATAAATATCTGTAGATAGATAGATAGATAGATAGATAGATAGATAGATAGATAGATAGATAGATAGATAGACAGACAGATAGATACATAGATACATAGATAGATACATAGGTAGCTACATAGATACATAGATGATAGATTTTAAATCATTACAGCCCTAAAGCCCTAAAAAACTTTCTTGTATATCAATATCTTAATAGCAGACATTTTGAAAAATTCTTTGCAGGCATAAACAATGGAAAGGTATAAAAATTAATGGAGAAGTCCAAACAGCCTGGTTTTTTCAATACAACACATATAACCATAAAAATGATCTGTCCGGGTGCATTGGCTCATGCCTGCAATCCCAGCACTTTGGGAGGCTGAAGTGGCTCGATCCCCTGAGGTCAAGAGTTCAAGACCAGCCTGGTCAACATGGCGAAACCCCACCTCTACTAAAAATACAAAAATTAGCCGGGTGTCATGGCGGGCGCCTGTAATCCCAGCTACTCAGGAGGCTGAGGCAGGAGAATCACTTGAACCCAGAAGGTGGAGGTTGCAGTGAGCCGAGATCGCACCACTGCACTCTAGCCTGGGAAACAGAGCGAGACTCTGTCTCAATTTAAAAAAAAAAAAAAAATCTCCAGGCAGTGTGAAATATTTCACTTACAAAATACATTTTTTAAATCTGTGGCTGTCAGGATGCTTCTCTTCCCCTTCTTCTCTCACCATAAATAAGGAGTCCAGCATTAGCAGTCAGACTTTTGCCACCAAGACAAATGCAGAGAAGGGGTCCCCAGAAGGGAGGTTTGCTAAGGTTGAGGGAAGGCTCACCCAGTCAGATGCTCACGGTAGCCTGAGGTCCTTTTAGACCTCCACAACAGACATGGAGATGTTTAGGGTTGAAGGCGGAAGATAAGACAATGCTGCCCAGGAACGAATTAAAGACTCCTACCTCCAGAAAGGAGGTATCCTCATTATGACAATTATCTGTCAATACTTTGCCCCCCACCCGCACCCCTCAAGGGAATCCTGCCTTTTAGCAAGACTGACCCAAGTACAGAGCTGGCCCTCAAGTAGCCTATTATCAAGTAGCCTTCCATCCAAGTAGCCTGTTATTAGCAAGGAAACAAGGCCAAATGGAATTTTTTTTTTTTTTAAGACAGAGTCTTTCTCCATCACCCAGGCTGGAGTGCAGTGGCACAATCTTGACTCACCGCTACCTCCACCTCCCAAGCTTAAGCAATTCTCATGCCCCAGCCTCCAAGTAGCTAGGATTAAAGGTATGCACCACCATGCCCGGCTAACTTTTTGTATTTTTAGTAGAGACAGGGTTTCACCATGTTAGCCAGGCTGGTCTCGAACTCCTGGCCTCAAGTTGATCCACCTGCCTCAGCCTCCCAAAGTGCTGGGATCACACGTGAGAGCCACCGCGCCTGGCCCCAAGTGGAAATTAAAACAGCACTTTATTAGCAGTGAAGCCAGGCTCAATAATCCTCCATGCAGACCTGCCTGGTGGAAGTGGGGCTGGAGCACCTTGGATGCAGCAAATGCTCTTGCTGTCCCACCCATTGCCCCTCTGCAGGCACTCACTTTTCCAAGTCACTTTGATGCCTTCTTTCTGCAAGTTTCTACAACCTTCAGATACAGCTTTCTCCAGCCACAGGAGTGTCCTCAACCTGTGCACAGGGCAGGCTAGAAGGACCAGGGGGTGACCCCCTACAGAAGCAGCCTGCAACCAATCGTGAATGAGCATTAGTGCCAGATGCTTCAGTTTTGCATCCATCAAGCATGAGGTGCATCTACATGCCCTGGCAGAAGTCCCGATGGGAGGGAGCACCAGTGCTGGTGCTTCCCAGATACCCCTCCAAAATGAACCCCTTGCACTTGAATCTTTATCTCCTCGTGGGGGGAACAAACCTAAGACACCAGGCCTTGAAGTCTTTCCTCCTATTTGCTTTTCATCCTTTTGCAAATTTATACAGGTCAGAGAAGCAAGTATTGATCCAGGGAAGCCTGTCGTTTTCAGAAGTGTTTAGAAATGATAAAAAAAGAATCAAAATAAATAGAAGTAAATTTTATTTTCTAAAAAAGCATCTAACGATAAATATGATCCATTTAATCTTAGGAGACAAATTAATAACAAAACTTTTCTTTAGAATTAAGTGATGAGGCCCTCAATGGACACATTATCAAGAAGCTCAGGATGTCCTTTTTGAGGCCTCCTCCTGCTCTCCAAACTCCTCATGATTGTGCAAAAACACCGAGCAGAGAGAGAAATGGAAATTGTGACCAGTCTCCTAAGACTTCCCAGGCTGGGTTTGCTATTGGTCTCATTAGTGCCACTGAAACTAGGTTTTTAAATCTTGTCTGCCTTGATGGAAGCATCCATGCCCTTGGTGACTCAGTTCCCAGCACTGAGACTGGTGACTTCAGGCTCATGTACCCAACCACGAGGAGCCACTTAGGTGTTGGGGGAAGAGTCACAAGCATAATCCAAGGAGACTGTCTGCAGTTGCCCAGGCCAAGGTGAAACTGGAAGCATCTTTTGATAAATATACAATGTACCATCTCACTCAGTCCCTGCTAGATAGGCCAATGAATGCTTTGAAAAACTCCTGGGAGGATAAACATCAAAATGTTTACGTTGTTGTCTCTGCATTGTGAAATTGGCATTAATTTTTATTTTTCCTTTCTGTTTCTATATTTTGTGAATATCTTCTGCGAAAATGTATTACTTTTGCCACCATATTTTTTCAATGCTATCAATTTTTTAAAAAGAAATTGCCACTGGTGTTCACTTAGTCATTTAACAAATATCTATTGAGAGTTTTTTTTATGTGCCAGGCACATCCTAGGCACTAAGAATGCATAAATGAACAGATAAAACACCTCCTTTCATGAGTGTTACACACTAGTGAGGGAAACAGGTGCTATATAAGTCAGCAAATATGTACAGAATATAAAGTCAGGTCTCGGTGAATGTTGGAGGAACAGCAAAGCAGGATGAGCCATAGATTACCCAGGTAGATCATGTGCAAATGGAACTTATCTCAGTTCGAGCTGCTATTACAAAGTACAACAGATGGGTGGATTATAGACAGTAGAAACTTACATCTCACAATTCTGGGGGCTGGAAGTCTAGGGTCAGTCTAAGGTACAGGCATGGTCAGCTTCTATGACGGTTCTTTCCCTAGTTTCCAGATGGCTGACTTCTTATATCCTCACTCGGTGGAAAGAGGGCGAGAGAGGGATCTCTCCAGGATCTCTTTTATGAGGCCACTAATCCCATTTATGAGGGTCCACTCTCATGACCTAATCACCTACCAAAGGCCACACATCACAATACCATTATGTTGAGGGTTAGGATTTCAGCATATGAGTTTGCATGGGAGCAGGAGGAAGAGTATACATTCCGTCCATAAATGAGAAACCACCCAGAAATTATCCATTACAAAGGAGTTACTGTATCCTTCATTTTTTGCATGAAAATTGCACAAACTGTTGGAAAACAATTCATCTTTATCTTGCATTTCAGATTAAAATTGTACTATTTACCTTCTATATAAAATGATCTAAAACAAGATCAATTTATCTGTTAGAAGTAACTTAAAAAGTTTTTTTACACTAAATTCAGGTTTTATATGTGTCATCTTTCCCAGTTCTGTTGATTTTGCCCTCTTTCCTCACTCTCTGGACTTCTACTTTTCAAAACCACCTACAAATGCCCCTCCACTGTATAGCAACAGGTTCCACAACCAATGCAAAATGCCATGATCACGGTGACTTCCCCAGCCACCCACCTTCACTCTTCACAGCCTAAGTGTCAAGGAAGTGATGAGTCACGCTTCATCACGAATGCCTCAGCTAGGTAGGCCCACACAGGCTTCAGAGGTTAGGACCCAGAGTAATCCCTTTACAGCATGTTGGAAGAGTTGCGGAAGTTCAGCTGCCTTTTGCAGCCTGCACACCACTCTTGAATGTTATTTCATGTAAGAAGAATACCCAAAACTCACCAAGCAACAAGAATTCACAACCACATTTACCCCCATCCTTTGGAAATGGCGGGATCAATTTTCTTCTTTCTAAGTCCTCTTGGCCACTTCTAAATGAATGCAAGATGTCCCAGGGGTCCCCTTGTGGGCCCATTCAGTGTGGCCAAGAGCGCCACAGTCCGCATGTACACAACAGTTCTCAGTGACGCTGCAGAGCAAGACAAAGAAGGAAGAGCTAGGTAAGGAGCCAAGGAGAAAAGGCTGCTAACTGGAGAGGCTCTTAAAGAGACACCATAGGAGATTTAAAAAATTACTGTACATAAAAAAGCTCAGGTGGTGGAACTAGAATGGTTGCTGTAAAACAGTTGTTCTAAAACTCTCAAAGAAAACACTGCTAGAATTTAACAGAAAGTTTCTGTGTTCTGCAGTTGGAAACTCTAACTGTGGCACGGGTGAAATCGCTCTCATTTGGCCTCAAGAGGTGGGTGTGGAACAGGGCATCCCAAGGCAATCAAAGAGACAGACTTGTGCTTCCTCTGCTGAGCCAAAGAGAAGCTGAGCACTAAGGATGGCCAGGCTTCAGACAACCAAAGCCCAGAGCCAGGAGGATAAAAGACCTTTGAGCAAAGACATGCCACCAAGTCCATGCACTAAATCTGGACCCATTTATTAAGAGTGCCCTATTTACATTTTTTTAATTCTTTTTTTTTATTATTATACTTTAGGTTTTAGGGTACATGTGCACAATGTGCAGGTTTGTTACATATGTATCCATGTGCCATGTTGGTTTGCTGCACCCATTAACTCGTCATTTAGCATTAGGTGTATCTCCTAATGCTGTCCCTCCCCCCTCCCCCCAACCCACAACAGTCCCCGGAGTGTGATGGTCCCCTTCCTGTGTCCATAAGTTCTCATTGTTCAATTCCCACCTATGAGTGAGAACATGCGGTGTTTGGTTTTTTGTCCTTGCAATAGTTTACTGAGAATGATGATTTCCAGTTTCATCCATGTCCCTACAAAGGACATGAACTCATCATTTTTTATGGCTGCATAGTATTCCATGGTGTGTATGTGCCACATTTTCTTAGTCCAGTCTATCGTTGTTGGACATTTGGGTTGGTTCCAAGTCTTTGCTATTGTGAATAATGCCGTAATAAACATACGTGTGCATGTGTCTTTATAGCAGCATGATTTATAGTCCTTTGGGTATATACCCAGTCATGGGATGGCTGGGTCAAATGGTATTTCTAGTTCTAGATCCCTGAGGAATCGCCACACTGACTTCCACAGTGGTTGAACTAGTTTACAGTCCCACCAACAGTGTAAAAGTGTTCCTATTTCTCCACATCCTCTCCAGCACCTGTTGTTTCCTGACTTTTTAATGAGCACCATTCTAACTGGTGTGAGATGGTATCTCATTGTGGTTTTGATTTGCATTTCTCTGATAGCCAGTGATGATGAGCATTTTTTCATGTGTTTTTTGGCTGCATAAATGTCTTCTTTTGAGAAGTGTCTGTTCATGTCCTTCACCCACTTTTTGATGGGGTTATTTGTTTTTTTCTTGTAAATTTGTTTGAGTTCATTGTAGATTCTGGATATTAGCCCTTTGTCAAATGAGTAGGTTGCAAAAATTTTCTTCCATTCTGTAGGTTGCCTGTTCACTCTGATGGTAGTTTCTTTTGCTGTGCAAAAGCTCTTTAGTTTAATTAGATCCCATTTGTCAATTTTGGCTTTTGTTGCCATTGCTTTTGGTGTTTTAGACATGAAGTCCTTGCCCATGCCTATATCCTGAATGGTATTGCCTAGGCTTTCTTCTAGGGTTTTTATGGTTTTAGGTCTAACATGTAAGTCTTTAATCCGTCTTGAATTAATTTTTGTATAAGGTGTAAGGAAGGGATCCAGTTTCAGCTTTCTACATATGGCTAGCCAGTTTTCCCAGCACCATTTATTAAATAGGGAATCCTTTCCCCATTGCTTGTTTTTGTCAGGTTTGTCAAAGATCAGATAGTTGTAGATATGCAGCATTACTTCTGAGGGCTCTGTTCTGTTCCATTGATCTATGTCTCTGTTGTGGTACCAGTACCATGCTGTTTTGGTTACTGTAGCATTGCAGTATAGTTTGAAGTCAGGTAGCATGATGCCTCCAGCTTTGTTCTTTTGGCTTAGGATTGACTTGGTGATGCGGGCTCTTTTTTGGTTCCATATGAACTTTAACGTAGTTTTCTCCAATTCTGTGAAGAAAGTCATTGGTAGCTTGATGGGGATGGCATTGAATCTATAAATTACCTTGGGCAGTATGGCCATTTTCACAATATTGATTCTTCCAACCCATGAGCATGGAATGTTCTTCCATTTGTTTGTATCCTCTTTTATTTCACTGAGCAGTGGTTTGTAGTTCTCCTTGAAGAGGTCCTTCACATCCCTTGTAAGTTGGATTCCTAGGTATTTTATTCTCTTTGAAGCAATTGTGAATGGGAGTTCACTCATGATTTGGCTCTCTGTTTGTCTGTGATTGGTGTACAAGAATGCTTGTGATTTTTGTACATTGATTTTGTATCCTGAGACTTTGCTGAAGTTGCTAATCAGCTTAAGGAGATTTTGGGCTGAGACATGGGGTTTTCTAGATATACAATCATGTCATCTGCAAACAGGAACAATTTGACTTCCTCTTTTCCTAATTGAATACCCTTTCTTTCCTTCTCCTGCCTGATTGCCCTGGCCGGAACTTCCAGCACTATGTTGAATAGGAGTGGTGAGAGAGGGCATCCCTGTCTTGTGCCAGTTTTCCAAGGGAATGCTTCCAATTTTTGCCCATTCAGTATGATATTGGCTGTGGGTTCGTCATAGATAGCTCTTATTATTTTGAGATACGTCCCAGCAGACTTAAATGTCCCTGTCTGATAGCTTTGAAGAGAGTAGTGGTTCTCCCAGCACGCAGCTGGATATCTGAGAACGGACAGACTGCCTCCTAAAGTGGGTCCCTGACCCCCGAGCAGCCTAACTGGGAGGCACCCCCCAGTAGGGACAGACTGACACCTCACTCAGCCAGGTACTCCTCTGAGACAAAACTTCCAGAGGAACTATCAGACAGCTGAATTTGTGTTCTCACGAAAATCCACTGTTCTGCAGCCACCGCTGCTGACACTCAGCCAAACAGGGTCTGAAGTGGACCTCTAGCAAACTCCAACAGACCTGCAGCTGAGGGTCCTGTCTGGTAGAAGGAAAACTAACAAACAGAAAGGACATCCACACCAAAAACCCATCTGTACATCACCATCATCAAAGACCAAAAGTAGATAAAAAACCACACAGATGGGGAAAAAACAGAGCAGAAAAACTGGAAACTCTAAAAAGCAGAGCACCTCTCCTCCTCCAAAGGAACGCAGTTCCTCACCAGCAACAGAACAAAGCTGGGTGGAGAATGACTTTGACGAGTTGAGAGAAGAAGGCTTCAGACGATCAAACTACTCTGAGCTACGGGAGGAAATTCAAAACAATAGCAAAGAAGTTAAAAACTTTGAAAAAAAATTAGAAGAATGGATAACTAGAATAACCAATGGAGAGAAGGGCTTAAAGGAGCTGATGGAGCTGAAAGCCAAGTTTCGAGAACTACGCGAAGATTGCAGAAGCATCAGGAGCCGATGTGATCAACTGGAAGAAGGGGTATCAGTGATGGAAGATGAAATGAATGAAATGAAGCGAGAAGGGAAGTCTAGAGAAAAAAGAATAAAAAGAAACGAACAAAGCCTCCAAGAAATTTGGAACTATGTGAAAAGACCAAACCTACGTCTGATTGGTGTACCTGAAAATGACGGGGAGAATGGAATCAAGTTGGAAAACACTCTGCAAGATATTATCCAGGAGAACTTCCCCAATCTAGCAAGGCAGGCCAACATTCAGATTCAGGAAATACAGAGAACGCCGCAAAGATACTCCTCGAGAAGAGCAACTCCAAGACACATAATTGTCAGATTCACCAAAGTTGAAATGAAGGAAAAAATGTTAAGGGTGGCCAGAGAGAAAGGTCGGGTTGCCCACAAAGGGAAGCCCATCAGACTAACAGCTGATCTCTTGGCATTTTTTTAATTTCTTAATAAGATTGATTATCTGGTGTTTTGACCCATAGCAGATTAGAAGAGGCAAATAAGAAAATGGGTCAGGCAGCTGGACGCGGTGGCTCACGCCTGTAATCCCAGCACTTTGGGAGGCCGAGGTGGGTGGATCACGAGGTCAGGAGTTCAAGACCAGACTGACCAATGTGGTGAAATCCCATCTCTACTAAATATACAACAAATTAGCCAGGCATGGTGATGCATGCCTGTAATCCCAGCTACTCGGGAGGCTGAGGCAAGAGAATTGCTTGAACCTGGGAGGCGGAGGTTGCAGTGAGCCGAGATTGCACCATTGCACTCCAGCCTCGGCAACAAGAGTGAAACTCCATCTCAAAAAAAAAAAAAAAAAAAAAAGGAAAGAAAGAAAATGGGTCAGGGATGCTGTTGGGTCAGAAGCAGGAACACTGATTTTTAAAAAGACTACACGTACAATAAAAGTGACAGGTATGTGTCAGACAAAAGATTAACAATTTTACAACAGCCAACAAGAACCTCCCAAGCAAAACCGTGCAGGTTTATTAGAGGCAAAATAGTCTAATTCCCTCACCCACTTCTAAAGATACCACAGAAACCGATATTCATAATGAAGGCTTCAGAGAGTCAGTAGTAAAAGCACTTGCATTGGGTATTCTCATGGAATGAAGGGGTGTGGTTTAGACAAATTCCCATCAAAAATGGTCAAGTGGAGACAGTTAACTCCAAAGGGCCACAAAGGAATTTTAGGGTTGATGGAGATGATTTATATAATGATTGGGAAGTGGTTGCACAGATGTACATATTTGTCAATTCACCAAACTCTATACTAATGGAGGTGTGTCTTATTGCATGCCAATTACCTCAATGAAATTGATTTAAAAGTAAAAATAAGGTTCAAGTTAAAATTTGGCACTTACGAGGCAGGGGTCAGCTAGCTGAGACTCCACTAATACACACAATGGCCTAGTTCCTTGGTGATAAGGCCGTTAGATTAATTCAGGAGCACACATTATGCCTGCACTGTGCTGAGTCCTGAGAATACAAACATCTTGGAAATAGAGTCTCTCCCTTGGAAAGACCCATAGTTTGATGAATTTAGTGGCTAAAAGATGCACTAATTTTCTTAAAACCTCAACACACATTAGAATGCGGTGTTGAAAAAGTTAGGGTCCAGAGAGCCCCTCTGACATGGGTATATTGTTCCTTGCCTCTTCTCTCAGGTTTTGCTGACCTACACAATTTTCTGCATTTGGAATAAAGCCCACTTTTTCCAGCATCATTTTAAAGAGGAATCATTACCACCCCTAACTGAGAACAATCCCAAGGGAGTTGGCAGAGTGGATTTTCCTCTTGATTTCTGAGCAATAAACGGGACTTGACACAAGCTGTCAGAATCTAGTAGCTTTAAAACTACCTACTGGGTGAGGGAGGAGACACAGCACTGAAACATTAGGCTGCAATCCCCCTGACCCAGGACAAAGGGTCCCAACACTCAGTCATCTGGGACTGTCTGAAAACCTATCAAAGATTACTAATATAAAAATAGAAACAGATTAGATGGCTGAAGAGTGTCTTAGCCAGAACCAGGCTTGCAGCAAGGTTTTATACATATTTGTTGAAAGAATGAATAAAATACCAAGCTTTTGTTCTTATGACTGCTTTATAATACAGTGGGGCTGTAAGGCTAAGACTGGCAAAAAGGAGGAGGTGAAGCAATTCAATCTCTAAATTTAGCTGAGTGCTGTTACACCTGCACCTTGCGCTTCCTCTCTGCCCAATCCCCACCCCTCAGCCTAATCCCCACCCTCACCCCAATCCCCTCCCACTCAGCCTAATCCCCACCCCTCAGCTTAATCCCCACCCCCTCTGCCCAACCTAGTACCCCTCAGCCGCCTAATCCCCAACCCCTCAGCCTAATCCCATCTCCTCAGCCTAATCCCCACCCCCTCTGCCCAAAGTAGTCCCCCCTAAGCCTAATCCCCACCCCTCAGCCTAATCCCCGCCCCCTCAGCCTAATCCCACCTCCTCAACCTCATCCTGATTCCGAAAGGTTTACAGGCTCAATCAGAGGATGCCTGGAAGTTTCTGTGTGTCTTGGGAGCTGTAGCCCCAAGTGTAACCCCTTCCCCAGTGCTTCCCTTGGCCTGTTATGTACTGGCAGCATGTCAGTCATCACCCCAGAAGGAAACAGCATCTAACTCAGATTGTAATTCTCTTAAGGGGAGGGATGACACACAGAGCTGTGGGCACATTTAAGAGAAACAGTGAAGGATGGTGAGGCGCCCAGAGACTAGCAACATGGGAGGCCATTGCAATTCCCTGGCCTAGGGTCATCAGATGCAAATAAAAATGCAGGGCACCAGTTAAATTTGAATTTCAGATAAACAACAAATAATTTTTTAGTACAAGTATGTCCCAAATATTGCACTTATATTTACTTATACTAAAAAAATTACTAGTTGCTTAACTGAAATTAAATTTAACTGGTTGCCCTATATTTTATTGGGTAGCCATACCCAGGCCTGAGGCAACTTGGTGTTACCGGAGCCCAGTGGGAGTTGGAGCTGAGGAGGAAGTCAGGGAGGCCCAGCAGGAACGGTGTTCACTGAGGCGCACAGACCAGAAACAGAGCCTACTGCAGCAAAGAGCAAGAAGGAAGATGGTACCTAAATTTAGGTACCATCTCTCCCCTCGCCCTCTAATCTCCTAAGGGCATTTCCCAATGGCAGAAGGCAATTGGAAACCAGTCTACAAGACAGCCTCACTGCTATAACCCTTAGGGGTTGGTCTCCTGGAGCAAAGAGGCCAGCAGAGAAGGCAGAAAATGGATATGGAGGTTGAGGCAAACAGACTAACCAGCATAGAAATGTTCTATATTCCTTCTAGAAGCATATGGAAATTATTTTTATTTGTGCTTAATACCACCAATAAAGCTGAATTCATAGAAAGCAAATATTTGGGGTGTTTCCAATTGCACAGTAATAGAGCTTGAATTTTGTATGGATATATTTACTCATACACAGGAAGACACCGCTTTCTAAACATGTACATGTTCGGTTCACAGGAAGCTGGGGAAAGTGTTTTAACAGGCAGAGATGACACTGCAAAGTGCCTCCTGGACAGGTAAAAACGTCTTATTTTGCACCTGGGAACTATCTCAAGACAGAAACAAGTAATTCCATTGGTCATATTTTTGCTGGCAGTTTAAAAGCAAACACTGGGCCAGGTTTAACTTGTTATTGGAGTTGAAAGAATCAAGCATCTTTGGAACCTCCTAGTTTTGGACCGAGCACGGTGGCTCACGCCTGTAATCCCAGCACTTCGGGAGGCCAAGGCAGGCGAATCACAAGGTCAGGAGTTCGAGACCATCCTGGCTAACACAGTGAAAC
Organism: Hylobates moloch; assembly: GCF_009828535.3. Classification (NCBI taxonomy): domain Eukaryota; kingdom Metazoa; phylum Chordata; class Mammalia; order Primates; family Hylobatidae; genus Hylobates; species Hylobates moloch. The sequence goes on from NW_026652294.1 coordinate 45,959,318, forward strand.
CCCTTTTCTACTAAAAATACCAAAAAATTAGCCGGGCATGGTGGCGGGCGCCTGTAGTCCCAGCTACGTGGGAGGCTGAGCAGGAGAATGGCGTGAACCCGGGAGGCGGAGCTTGCAACGAGCCGAGATCACACCACTGCACTCCAGCCTGGGCGACAGAGCGAGACTCCGTTTCCAAAAAAAAAAAAAAGTATAATTAAATTTCTTTATCACTTCTAACTTCTTTGCCCCCTCCAAAATCAAGTTAAACATCAAAGACAGTGCCAACGAGGGGGAGGGGATAACAAGGAAATCCTATACAAACCCTTTAGCTCAAGGAAGGAGGTGGGGCAGGACGTCGGGAAGCATCCAGAAAGCTCTGAGAAGGACCAGGCTCCTAGTTCTGCCTGGTTGTGCCTCCAAACTGCCCCCAGCTCCTTGTGCAAGTCACTTAACCTGTTCAGGCCTGTTTTTCTTTGTTTTTGTTTGTTTGTTTTTATCTCTGTACTAAGGGGATTAGTTTTGAGCCACGTAGGCTTTTTCCTGATCTAAGAGTCTCTGGGTCCCGTATGTGCTTTGGAAACTCAATTCTCAATAATCCCATGGGACAAGAGTAAATAGAAATCTTATCCGACTATACTAACAAAGGTGTCTTCACTACCCAGGATTAACCTAGAGACTGGCCAAGCCCACTGGAGCTTAGCTTCCATTCAGCTGATTTTACCGTCCAGCTTCAAGAGTAGCCATCACTGTAGCAGGAGGGGAGTGGGAAGGAAATCCTTCCCGAATGCTTAGGACAGGATAAAGAGGAAAGTTTTCTCACTCCTCACATAAAGTCAAAAGGGGATTTAGCTCACCAAAGGCACAGCAGCCTCAGTGCCCACAGGATCCAGCCAATGGTTAAAGAAAGACAGAGGAGGCCGAGCTTGGTGGCTCATGCCTGTAATCCCAGCACTTTGGGAGGCTGAGGTGGGCGGATCACAAGGTCAGGAGTTCGAGACCAGCCTGGCCAATATGGTGAAACCCCGTCTTTACTAAAAATACAAAAATTAGCCAGGAGTGGTGGCGGGTGCCTGTAATCCCAGCTACTTGGGAGGCTGAGGCAGGAGAATTGCCTGAACCCGGGAGGCGGAGGTTGCAGTGAGCCAAGATCACGCCACTGGACTCCAGCCTGGGCGACGGAGCAAGACTGTGTCTCAAAAAGAAAAAAAAACAGAGAATGAAATGGGGGAAAAAAATCTACAATACACGGGCAGTCCTTATGAAAGCCTGTATTCTTAATTTTAACTTGTTTATTAACGTATCTTTTCACCTCCTGACTGCACCCATTAGCTTTTAGTCCTTCATGTTCCATGATCGCAAGTTCAAAGCAAGACATCCATGATCATCTGCCCAAAACTTTATCTATACCCCCTCCAGGAGCCACAGAAAAAAAGTTAGATCCCCTTAGAAGTTTGAGGGAGCACCTTTCTACTTCACACAGCTAAAAGGAGCAAAAAGAAAACGCATGCCTCTCTCAGTTGTCCTGCATCTGAGCTGCATCATTTCAATCGAGATAGAAATCTGATGCTTGTTTTTCCACCCTGGCTGAAGAGGTCTAAGCACCGAGGCTGTTCATCTGAGTCTACAGTTGCACAGCCTAGGAAGATCCTAGGAAGACACTCAGGAGCTTACCCAGATCATGGGGTGCAGAGAAAGCAGCCTCATGCTAAGTCCTCCTTAGGAAAGAGGGAACAACAATGGATTCTTATGCATGAACCAGCGTTCCGATGATCTCGCAGGAAGACCACAATCAAAGAGAAAATTCTAAATTATAATGAGCCGTGCATGTCTCAGTGCGACAGTAATGTTCTCCCAGCCTTTGAAGTTTGCAAGGAATATGAGAATCCAACTGGAGGTTCCACGGGGCCACGGCGAGGGCCCCAGGGGACTGCACAAACGGGGGCCCTGCAGGCATGTGTCCTTGGTTCCCATCTATAAAATCGCCAGATTTAAACAGACAGCTGCTGTTCAAGCTCTTAAAATGCTGTGTGGAGGGAAACGCGGGGCTGCCTCGAGCCTGCTCGCCCAGCAGTCAGTCTGATGAGAAATACAGTTGAAAGAACAAGCTGGAAAGCCAAATACCTGTCAGGCTCTTTCACACTGCAACGTTGCCAGAAGGTCTATAAAAATGTCATTGTCTCTCAGCTGCCGGTGATTATATTACCCTTTACATTGGCTGTTGGTAATAAAAAAAAAAAAGGCAAATATCATTTTTGCACTGCTCTGGCCTTCCTCTGGCCTTTTTCAAACAATAATAGACTAAATATAAAGAGACAGAAGTCATTACTGGACTCTTTAACTAGTGCCAAGGAAAATGAATAATTAAGGAAACATTACTTGAAAGAAATTTACAGGGTTGCTTTTAAGTTAGAACTAAATAAGAGCTCTTTAAAAATACATCATTTCCCCTTTATCTTAACACAGCATATGTACTCTAGCCTAATATATTATGGTGGCTACTGTTTAGATCTTACCAGGAAAAAAAAAATGCTTTTAGATTCCATTATCCTATTATAAGTCTCAAATCAAACAGAGACACAGGAGAGAGATGAGGAGGCTGGGGAGGTAGAGGCTGGTCTGTTTGCACAGCTTCCTTCACATCTGGCCTACCAGCCAATATTTAATTTTGTTCGCCTAGGACAGCAATTCTCAGACAGTTCTCTGACCCCCTCTTGAACATCCATCTCAATTGCAGGAAGCCTCGCAATTTTTCAATAATGTGCTCAATTTTGTTCTCTGAAGTTGTCAAGAAGAGGTATGCACAGAAAACCCCTATCTATGCCTCAGCATCTGACTTGGTGTGCGCAATAGCTCCTTCCCTAGACCTCCTCACTTTCTGGCTCTCCCTCCCTTTCCCCATCTTGCTTCTTTCCTCTCATTTGAGACTTTAGCCTCCCTTACACAAGGAGAATTCAACAGAGCTGGCACCAGACACAATAGGACACGCTGTGCACCAGGTAACAAACTTGACCAGTTGGAGCCAGCACAGGAAGATTGTTTAGCAGGAAGTCCAGGCCTTGGAGCCACTTATCTCAGCCTGGTGCCATGACAGCAGGTTGTTCTGGGGCCTCGGGCATGGCCAGTCCACCTCTGCAGTGCCAGATCCAGGGACAACCTGAAGTCTGACAGAGTCCAGGTGTGTGGCTGCTCGGTAATGTGAGGCTGCAATCGGAGAGGCAACCTGGGTTCCTGATGTTGTCTTAGTGCACATTATGTTTGAGGCCCGAAGCATTAGGCCTTGGGAATTATCTGATCACTTGTTCAGAGGGATGTTTCTGTGTCCTCTCTTCTCAAATGCCCTGACCCTCCATACCTAGATGCTTCACATGCCACAGCCCCGCTCCTTTCCTCTCTGTTACGGGCTGACTTGCATCCCCCCAGAATTTATATAATGAAATCCCAATCCACTTCCTCAGAATGTAGTTGTATTTGGAAAGAAGGTCTTAAAAGAGGTGATTAAGTGAGGCTGTTGTAGTGAGGCCCTGATCCAATATAACTGGTGTCCTTAGGGGAACAGACACTAGGGCTCGATTGTGTGAGGAGAGAGCAAGAGGGTGGCCATCCCCAAGCCAAGGAGAGAGGCTCATAGTCTCAGGAGAAACCAAATATGTCCACCTCTTGATCTTGCACTTTGCCAGAACTATGAGAAAATAAATTTATGTCGTTTCAGCCACTGAGTCTATGATATTTTGTTATGGCCTAACAAAACGAATCCACTCTACAAAGGTCAATATTTTGCCCCTTCCTGAAAAATTTATTGTAGTATTAGGGATGTTATAAGCTACAACCTGGGCAACTTAGAACGACAGAAATTTAATGCCTCACAGTTCTGGAGGCTGAAAGTCCAAGATCAAGGTGTCAGCATGGTTGGTTCCTTCTGAGGCCATGAGGGGGAAACTGCCCCATGTCTCTCTCCCAGCTCCCAGTGGTTCACTAGTGATTTGGGTGCCCCTTAGATTGTATGCACATCCCCCCAGCCTCCACCTCTCTGTTCACATGGTGTTCTTCTTGTGTACTTGTCTGTCTCTGGGTCCAAATTTCACCTTTCATCAGAACACCTGTCATATTGAATTAGATCCCACCCTAATGACCTCATCTTTCCTTTTATTGAGGTATAATCGACAAACAAAAAATGTATATTTACAGTGTACAACACAATTTTTTTCTTTTTTTTTTTTTGTTTGTTTGTTTTGAGACAGAGTTTCGCTCTTATTGCCCAGGCTGGAGTGCAATGGCACGATCTCGGCTCACCACAACCTCCCTTGATTCTCCTGCCTCAGCCTCCCAAGTAGCTGGGATTACAGCCATGTGCCACCACGCCCAGCTAACTTTGCATTTTTAGTAGAGATGGGGTTTCTCTATGTTGGTCAGGCTGATCTTGAACTCCAGACCTCAGGTGATCTGCCCACCTTGGCCTCCCAAAGTGCTGGGATTACAGGCATGAGCCACCACACCTAACCCATAACACAATGTTTTATGTATACATTGTGATGGTTAAATTCTAATGATCTCATCTTAATTTGATCATCTGCAAAGACCCTATTTCCAAAAAAGGTCACGTCCACAGATACTTGAGTTAACACTTTGATAGCGGTGCAAAGCAGACAAATGGCTAGGCAGATAGGGGAGTGTCCCTGGTGAAACCCCACTTCCAAGCCAAAGACAGTTTAAAGCCTGAAAGCAAAGCTGCAAGTCAAATCCATGGACTGGATCGAGAACCTGTTTTCCCATTTGGTGCACTTTCCTCTGATCCCCCTTCACCTATTTTATATATACCTACTCTTTCCTAATCGGTTTTTCTACGCTGCTGTGCTCACCTTTGAGTGGTGTTTTTGCTTTAGCCTTTTTTGCATACTCACAAACCAATCAGCATGCACTCCCCTATTCTGAACCCATAAAAGCCCTGGACTCAGCCACACTGAGAGACAACTCAACCTTCCCACTGCCTCTCTGCTGAGAGCTGTTTCCTCACTCGATAAAATTATCTGCTCTCATAACCCTTCAATTTTCGGTGTGACCTCATTCTTCTTGGATATGGGACAAGACCCACCGAATGCAGGGGCTCAGCACACAGTTGTGGTGGCCACGGGACCTGCAGTCCAGAGCACAAGCCAGACGCATCCCAGCAGGCCAAATAGGTGGGGTGGCCCCTGCTGCAGGCCCAGCAAAGGGGCCGAGAAAAATCCAACATCTTCCTGGAGGACACAGTTCAATCCATAGCCACTAATTGTAGAAATATACTTATGTCTAGAATGTCAATGCCAGGCAGTTATTTATGAGTAAACAAAGTGAAGCCACCATCATTCCTTCCTCTAATACTTCCCAATCTACTCATTAATGTTTTTAGTTCCTTTATTAGAGAATAAAACTTTTCTTGGCTCAGTAAGAAAGAGGATTTCACTTGCAGGTTCACCCTGAGAATCTCCACCGCAATGCACATATGCAAGAGTGGCTGTTTCCTGGCAGAAGGTGTTGTGGCCAGGTAGGTGCACGACAACTAAAGGGTTGTGGCATGAAAGGCTGGGTGACGAGGAAAAGCTGGAAAAAGCGGAAGGAAATTGAAAGAGGTTGGGAGTTGCAGAGATTTTTGTGTGTGCTGATTCAGATCATTGAATTTTTTTCATCCATGTGTTTTCTGTCCTGTGGACTTGGCCTTGGCACTCAGGGGAGAGAACAGTGTTTTGAAGGAGCCTCTCATGAGTGTACATGGTCCCATTAGACCTGGAACAGAGAAAATCAGAGGCGAGCAGCTGATTCTTCTGACAAGAACAAGACAGGAAAAGAAGAAGAAAGACTGGTGGATTCTTTAAAAGCCACCTTGACTTGTTTGCCTTGCCCAGAGGTAATTAATTATACATCATCACAGGAAAAGGCCCATGTTTCGGAAATGCTCTTCAGTGAACTACACCCATTTGTGTTTTCACGGAGTCAATCCAGGTGATTAAGGCAGAGGGAGGACTTGTATAAAGAGAAAAATCTACAAAGCAGTTTCATTCCACACATATTTGCTCTTTCAAAGCAAATTCAGCAGGAAATCCAAATCACTGATGCAAACCTTTGCAGTTTAATTTGTTCCCAGGGGCATATTGGGGGCCATTATCCCAGAAGCATATACATGAAAATCCCATTATTTAAAGTACATTCACTGTATTTCTGTTTAACCCTAGGCTGTTCATTGAGAAGTTAACAGTAAATAGGAAGAAAGTTGAGGATGATAGGACGTAACTTTGGGGGTATTTAATGCCAACAGGAAGGACACCAGCTTGGCAGCACTTGGAGGTTATTATAAGAGTTTGTTTAAAAATCATCCACAGCAATGAGTCATGGGCTGAGGTAGGTGTGTGTGTGTGTGTGTGTGTGTGTGTACAATCTAGGTGATTTTTTTTGAGTTGGCGCTTTGGGCAGTGCCAGCCCACAAAGTCATTGCCACTGGCCACTTCAAAATTCTGAAGTTTCCTATTTTGAGAAAATCTATTGTTTGGGACACCATTGAACTTTTGAAATCTGCACAGTAAGGCACATCACTGCACATTAATACTTTGCTGGAAGAAGACATAAACTATCAACACGGCAAACTATTTAAAAGACACCTTGGCATAATTTCCTTCTAGTCCAGCCCTCCTTAACACCTTAGCACACAAAGTGACATGTGTTAAATTTTTGCTGATATTGGTCCCCACCAGGCACAGTCAGCCTCTGTCATACCTCAGGGATGATAGAGCAGCCATGTCTGCACTCTATTGTTGACTGTTCACCCATCGAGCCCCTCCCTACTTCCTCTGTCTTCTCTTCCCTGGTTCATTAGAGAGGTAGTGTGAGTGCCTCTCTAACCCACACATGGCGTGTACTGTTTTACAGAAAAGGTTTCATCTTGTTCCAGTCATCTTTTGGATGAGCTTGGCAGCTGCCACACAATAGCAAAGAGACAGCAGTGAGGACCAGGCTGTGCACCCTGCAGTGGCGGGACCTCCCAGGCCACTCATACCCACTGGTAGCCCTTGCTCTGGCGGAACCAGAATTCCAGGGCTATGTTGCCTCTTCTCTTTTGAATTTGTGAACTCTTCATCCCTGTTCCCATGCATTATGCTCATGCCTGGTTGTGCCAGAAGGAACCGACCACCTTCTACTCGTCTAAGATGTAACCCAAAGAGATATTCTGTAACTCTGCATGTGAGACCACAGGAGGACCCAACAAACTGCAGTCACTCACCTTGCTTCTCGCTTCCTCTCCAGGTGGAGATGTGTCCTTTTTATCCACTCTTCCTAAAGCCAAAGACATAGACGAGGAGATATTGCTCAAGGAACCATCATCATCATCATCATCATCACCATCAAGGTCATCATCATTTAACCAGTCTAGTCCTCCAAAGGCCACTCGATGGGTTAACTCACTGTTAACTAGTTACTGTTATTAACCAGGTTCATGGTTTGTTTTAGTAGAACACAGAGATGGACCAAAACTTTATGGGGAGCAGCCAGCCAACATGAGGCAGTACCATAAACAGAACTACCTCTGTCGGGAGGACAAAAGAAGCCCAAGATAGAATTCATAACAGCTTAAATGCTATTCAATAGAAAAAGTATTTTTTTAAATAAATAACTGAGGTACCCGTACAATGGAATTTATGTAGTGGTTTAAAGAAAGAATCCGTCTCTTACATCCATTACATGGATGTATCTTTATGATATCTTGCAAAGTAGAGATGCAAATTAAAGAACAATATATATACCATGATCCCACATATGTTAAAATAAACATCCAAAACTATTGGGAGGGGAATTGAAAGTTTCCACGGTTTTATTTGTGCAATTTAAAGATAAGAAACAAAGATAAGCTCTCTCCCTTGAAAAACTTCCAGTCAATGAAGGAAGGAAAGGTGAACAAATCAGACATATTTTGAAATTGTTCTCCTGCGTGTTGCTAGCCATTTGACTAGAGATCACTGCAGGTAGAGCCAGGACTTGTCCTGGAGACCTTCCTGCAAAGATCAAGACTGGATGGGGGCTTTGAGGAATGGGTAAGGTTTGGAAAGATGGAGGAAAAGAAGAAAGACTATAAGACAATGTCTTATGTTGCTGTGACTATTGGAGGAATGGAGCAAGAACACACTCTACCCTCTTTTTAATCACAGCCACAAGGGGCTCCTATGCATTTTCTCACAGTGGCAAAGTCATTACAGAGGTTTGCACTCCAGCAGTTAATAAAAACTCTGGGCTGGGCATGGTGGCACACACCTGTAATCCCAGCTACTCAGGAGGCTGAGGCAGGAGGATCACTCGAGGCCAGGAGTTTGACACCAGCCCAGGCAACCTAGTGAGACCCTGTCCCTACAAATAAAAAATAAATAATAAAATAAAAACTCTTGGAAACACAGATTTATGGAAGGAATAGAAATATGCATTATGCTTTCAGAACAAAGTAAAACATCCCATTTCCTTTAACATAAATATCAATATAAAGCAAAGAAAAAAAAGCAGCAGCCCAGGTTTGAGTGTATTTTAATACACTTAATTGACTTCTGATTGTTTTCTGATAATCCATTCTCTCATTCCACTGATTACAACTATTTTAAGCAAAAACCCATTAATTCTGTATTAATATTGCCTTTCTAATGAAAAATAGATTAAGAATAGCCTTTCTAATTGCCCTAGACAGATTCCTCATTTTAGTTATAATATGCTGCCTAAAGCCTCCTACTTAGGGGCTCTTCCTGGTTCTAAGAACTTTTAAGTGCCTCTCAGCAGCTTCCTTGCTGTAATAAAGGCGTGTGAAGCCGGCAGTACCTCAGCTGCACATAATTAATCCCCTACCAGGATGCTGCTGGATGAATGATTCAGCAACCTTTCAAAGGGCCTGGCTAAACTTTATGCACAGCCAACATATGTTACAACAAAGTTAATCCAACATGCAACATCAAGAAATTTAACAGATTTATTCATGGGGGAAGAAAGCGCATAAGCAAATAGACGAAGGCAGGAAGGACCAAGGCAGGGTCTGTGACGAGTAGGAACTCTGCCTGGACCCGGATAAAATGTTCTCCTTAAGCAAAGCCAGGCAAGTCCACAATTTCCACAGTCCACTGAAATCTGTTGCTTTGGAAGATAATATTATTTTCAGAAAAAAAAGTTGTGTAGTCAAATAAGTTTGAGAAACAATGGCCTAATCAAAGTTAAACAGGTTTTGTTCTCACTGCAAGACTACTACCCAAAACCTTTATTACTGCCAACATGCATAGTGGGTCTCCAGAAGCACTGATAGAATTCAGCATTTCTCAAGCCTTTCTCAACCAAAGGTCCTCTGTGGTTATCATTACACATATATTGTTTAGAAAACAATGACTTAGATCATTGAGTATATTTCCTGGGGACATATACGTCCTAAGGCCACGTATAATGCCCTAACACTGAGCTTCCAGACATTGAGAACAATTGCAGTTAGCTACTTAGAGTTATAGTAACTAGTGGGCAAGTTAAGCCAGTATACTTTGTTATGTCTAAAGTTTGGCCCTTCTTTTCCATTATAAGGCTTATGATTATTACCATCAGGTCCTCTACAGCCTTACTCCTCAAAGTGTGATCCCTGAACCAGAAGGATGGGGATCACTGGGAACTTGACAGAAATGCAGCCTCTCACCACCCCACCCAGACCTCCTGAATCAGAATCTGCATTTGGTTGAGATTACAGGTAATGTCCACGGTGCTACAGTTTGGGAAGCTCTGCTCTGCACTGCAGTGCTGGTTCTCTACGTCAGCATGCAACTGGATCATCTGGAGAGAAGGGATGACAAGGGCCATGGTTGATATTTTGATGCAGCCTCTTGACCACAGCTGTTTTGAAGCCTGAGTTTGATCAATCCAGAAAACAAACCATCAAAACACATCCTCAACTCACCGCTGGTCTCACCTTTCCTATTAGCCTCAGCCTGTCCTTGAAGTTCAAAACACCCCTCAGCTGTCATCCCTAAAGTGATGGAATGGGTATTATTGTACAGTATGACTGGGTAAGACTTTTCAAACCATCCAGTTTTTACATTTTAATGTGACTGTTCTTGTGCAGTGTCTGTTACCCTCAGTTTCCCAAATCAACTGAATCAGAAATTCCTGCCACACTGAACTTCATGCACATAACTAGCAAAAATTGTTGGCCGGGCGCGGTGGCTCACGCTTGTAATCCCAGCACTTTGGGAGGCCGAGGCGGGCGGATCACGAGGTCAGGAGATCGAGACCACGGTGAAACCCCGTCTCTACTAAAAATACAAAAAATTAGCCGGGCGTGGTGGCGGGCGCCTGTAGTCCCAGCTACTCGGAGAGGCTGAGGCAGGAGAATGGCGTGAACCCGGGAGGCGGAGCTTGCAGTGAGCCGAGATTGTGCCACTGCATTCCAGCCTGGGCGACAGAGCGAGACTCCGTCTCAAAAAAAAAAAAAATTGTTCTGTGAGTTTTGCAAGTAGAAGACATAGATTAAGAGGAAGTCATGCATTTTTTCTGCCGTAGTGAACTTGAAGCATATGTGCATTGCACAATTAAGGGTGCAGGGCTGAGTTTGTTTCTGGGATTAGGTCACAAAGCTCTTGACCAGGATTAAGAGCTCAGGCAGTGGTCATGAAACAGTTTTCATCCACGTGAGCTAACTGGGGAGTGAGCCAGCAACCTTGATCCCATTAACATTGGGCTGTAAGGAGCCTGTCTAAGGAGCTAGAGGGAAACAGATGACTATGGAGGACAGAGAGTACATATATGGCTAAATAATTAGAACTTTTCCCCCTTTAAAAAAAAAAGGAATGCACTACTTGACTGACAGAAATCAAAGTCCACGTTTTGTCTTGGCCGTTCGAACTGGATGATTAGAATATGGCGAAAGGGGAGAGGAGAGAAAACATGTAAAACATTACTGTTTGAAGCATGACCTGTAGGTTTTCAAAGCCAGTTTCTCCAGAAGCCTAACTGATTGGCACAGTCTCAAACCTCTGCAGGTAATTTAAAGTCCTGGTCTACATCTGTCACTTTGCCAAGGAGCTATACATGCAAATCTTATCATTATTAATAATAGACTTGAAACTTTTCCTGCCTAAAACCCCAGTGATGTGCTTAGAGAAACAACCATGCAATGAGTAGGACTCCTCATTTCTCTGGAGGAAGGAGAGCACCGAAGGTAGGGCACATCAGACAGTCATCCCTTCCTTCCTGCTTGAAAGCCCCAGTTTCTCACATCACTATGGTGCTACAGTTTGGGAGATCTGCTCTGCACTGCAGTGCTGGTTCTCTACGTCAGCATGCAACTGGATCATCTGGAGAGAAGGGATGACAAGAGCCATGGTTGATATTTTGATGCAGCCTCTTGACCACAGCTGTTTTGAAGCCTGAGTTTGATCAATCCGGAAAACAAACCATCAAAACAAAACAGATCCTCGGCTCACCGCTGGTCTCACCTTTCCTATTAGCCTCAGCCCATCCTTGAAATTCATAACACTCCTCTGCTGTCATCCCTAAAGTGATGGAATGAGTGTTATTGTGAGGAGTGAGGCTGTAGAGGACCTAATGGTAACCATCACCATGGCTGTTCTAGAAAGAAGAATTTTGCCGTAACATCTCTGTCCCGCAGTGTAGCCACCCTCTAGGAATCCCAGAGACCAAGCCAACTCAGACGTCAGACGTCTGAGACAAAAGCAGCACTTTTTTCTTGATGAACTGATCGACAAGTACTTTCAGAGAAGACCTTGCTGGAGAGGCTGCCTGGGTTCTGTTTTGTTTTGTTTTGTTTCCTATCTAATCCCTATTCACATCCACGGAAGTAAAGAAGACGATCCTTAAGCCTTGTCCTTAATTTCTTTGTAGTGTCCCTTCTTTGTAGTGGCTCACTTGAATCATTGCAAACTCAGACATTGCATACTCAGCCAGCAACTCAGGTGGCAATGATTTATTTTACTATTGTTTGAGACATCCCAGGCTACAAACCCTGTGCATAGTTAGATTGCACGTATAAGGCATGATAATAGACTCTGCAAGACCAAGACGTTCTCAGACTATAAAACAGTGGGATTGGTGCCAAGATCCAGGTTGACGTAGGATGCTGAGGAAGCACAGCGTGCCCCTCATCTGGGCTAACTGGTGACATCTGTTTTAGGTTTAGAGTTAAAAATAATAATGAGTCACCTAGGAAATCAAGGAGGGAAGGACATTCTAGACCAAGAACAGGACTTATGGAAGGACGAAGAGGAAAAAGCTTAGTACATCTGCAGATGATCAGCTCAGTGGGTCTGGAGAAAAGGGTGTATGAGAAAGATGAGAGAGAAGGAGAGGAAAGTAGGCATAAGGGCTGAGTCTAATGCCAAAAGGCCTTGTAAGTCAAGCTAAGGAGTGTGGATCTCATCACTGGATCTCTAAAGAACTTAAAGCATTTGACAAGGCCAGACTTGCCCTTTGGGTCCATTACCCATCAGCAGTTTGGAGAATGTGTTGGGATGATGTGACACTGGAGATGAAGGGACCAGTAACAGAACAAATGCATTGGTCCAGAAGGCAGGGCAATGAGAATGGAAAGAGGGGAAGATGAGATAAGGAGTGTAAATCCCGAGAAAGTTTTGCACTTAGTTTAAGGGTGGGACAAGCCTCTTCCTGGCCAGCTCACGCACACTGGGATGCAGGCTCAGCAGAGTTGGAAGCCAGCATGCTGGCCTCTGGGATGGCAGCTCCAACACAGATTGACCTCATCCCCTAGGAATCTGTGCCTATAGGATGCCATATCCCTGTCTCGCCTTGAGGCATCTGGCCACAGTGTTGGCTGTGGTGTCAAGTTCCCTGCAATCCAGAAACACATCAGTCACTCAGTTCCTTCTGGCTACACTGACCCCACAGTTCCTGCCTGTATGGGTGGAAGAGCCTCAAAGAGGAATGTCTGTCCTGAAAACCTCCTGGGTGTTAAAGATTTCCCCTCAAAGGGCTTCGAATGTAATCGCCTGCTCCTGTGCCCACAGAGCCCTTGAGGACTGGTCTTTTGAGCCAGCAATCCTAATCATTCCAAGCAAGCAGCTTTGAGGCAACTGTAGAGCACAGCTGGTCAGAGTCAAGTCCTGCAAGCTGGTAGGAACATGTGCTGCCTTGTCAACGTCATGTGTTTCCTAGAGAGCCGTATTCAACCCTGTTTCCCCACTGTCCACCACCACCAGCACTACCCAGGTGCAGACTAGTGTTCCGGGATCAGTAAGAGATTGTAAAAGAAATTAAAGACACAGTCCCTGTCCCAGAAAACTTATCACCTAGTTTGGTGAAGCAGAACATTCACAGTTGTACAAAATGACTTAAAAAGACATTGACAGAAACATAATCAAAAACACACGTGGAAGAAACCACTTCCTGAATGGAAACACACCATCCCAGCATGTACGCTGAGTCCACAGGACAAAGAAAACCTCCCTTTCAAACTTGATGGTTTATTTTTTTTAGAGTGTACCTTGTTCTAGAAAAGGCTTGAGGAAATTTACAAGAATACATTTCTGGAAATAAAATCTAGAAATAAAAGTAGAGAACAAGAACCAAGGTAAATAAGGACACAAAAATGCCAAGCATAAGTCAATCCATGTGTTATAGTGATGGCTTCAAATCTAGGTCTTCTTTTTCCTGGGGGAAGTAAAGATACGATTTGTTTTTTAGTTCCTGTGATCAGATATATCAGACAGACGAGTACTGAACTCTAAAACTTGGTTGCTCAAAATGTGGTTCTTGGACTATCAGCCTTAGCATCCAGGGAAAGCTAGTTAGATATGAAAAATCTGAAGCCAACTCCAGACCTACTGAATATGAATCTGCATTTTAAGAATATGATTCATGGCAGGGTGCAGTGGCTCACACCTGTAATCCCAGCACTTTGGGAGGCCAAGGTGGGCAGATCACGAGGTCAGGAGATCGAGACCATCCTGGCTAACGCGGTGAAACCCCGTCTCTACTAAAAACACAAAAAATTAGCCGGGCGTGGTGGTGGGCACCTGTAGTCCCAGCTACTCAGGAGGCTGAGGCAGGAGAATGGTGTGAACCCGGGAGGCGGAGCTTGCAGTGAGCCGAGATCGCACCACTGCACTCCAGCCTGGGCAACAGAGCGAGACTCCGTCAAAAAAAAAACCAAAAACAAAAACAAAAAAAACCGTGATATTGTATGATATAGCTTCAATATATGTTCCTACCAAATCTCACGCGGAAATGTAATCCCCAGTGTTGGAGGTGGGGCCTGGTGGGAGGCTTTGGGTCATGGGGACATATCTCTCATAGCTTGGTGCTGAGTGAATTCTCAGGAGATCTTGCTGTTTAAGTGTGTGGCACCTCCCAACCCCACTCTCTCTCTTGCTCCTGCTCTGGCAACATGATGCACCTTCTCCCCCTTACCTTCCACCACGACTCAAAGCTCCCTGAGGACTCTCCTGAAGCCAAGCAAATGCCGGCCCCATGCTTGTTGCACAGCCTGCAGAACTATGAGCCAAGTAAACCTCTTTTCTCTATAAATTACTCAGTCTCAGGTATTTCTTTATAGGAACACGAGAATGGCCTAATACACTATACCAGCACACATCTATTAGAACAGCTAAAGTAAAAAAAAAAAAAAAAAAAAAAAAACAGTGATTACACCCAATGCTGGTGAGCACAGGGGAAAACTATCCCTCACACACTGATGGTGAGAATGCAAAAATGGTACAGCCATTATGGAAAATAGTTTGATAGTTTCTTATCAAAGTAAATATGCACTGAACATACGACCCAGCACTCACACTTCTGGGCATTTATCTCAGAGATATGGAAGGTTATGTTCACACAAGAACTTGTACACAAATATTCACCACAGCTTTATTCATAGTAGACAAAAACTAGAAAAAACCCAAATGTCCCTCACTAAGCGAATGACAAAATCAACTCCAGTATATTTGTATAAGAGAATACTGCTCAGCCAAGAAAGGAACTAGTTATATACACAACTGGGTTGGATCTCAAGGGCATCACGCTTAGGGGAAAATGTATCCAAAATTATATTCTATATGATTCCATTTATATAGCATTATCAAAAGGGCAAAACTGTAGAGAACAGATGTGTGTGTTCCTTTACCAAGGGACAGAGGTAGAGGGGTGGGTGTGACTATAAACAGATAGCATAAGGCAACCCCTTTGTGGTGATGAAACAGTTCTACACACACACATGAGCCCAGGCAAAAACTAGTGAAAACTGAAAAAGGCTTTTAATCTAATTGACAATACTGTACTAATGTTAATTTCCTGGTTTTGATACTGTATTCACAGCCATAAGAGATGTTACCATTGAGGAAACCTGGGTGAAGGGATCATAGGACTCTAATATTTTTGTGACTTCCTGTGGATTCATAATTATTTCAAAATAAAAAGCTACCCCAAAAAGCGAAATCTAAAAGCAATTAAGCCAAAAACCAAAATAATATGATTTAATGCTACTAATGTGTTGGTAATACTGCTCTCCAGAAACAAACAAACACACACCCTGAGTCTTAGCCTTTACCAATTTCCATGGTGTAAATGCTTCCTCTAACATGGGGGTAGCTAATTTAAAGCTACCCACAGGATAACCACTGGCTCACAAAATTCCTGCATGTATAAGAATTGACTCTCAGGAGCCAGTATGAACAAGTTCCAGCACACCACTGCCTTCTGATAGTTGGATTTGATCCTTGGACCACCTGTATCAGACTCACCTGAAGGAACTTAAAAATTCATATTCCTGGCCGGGAGCAGTGGCTCACGTCTGTAATCCCAGCACTTCGGGAGGCCAGGGTGGGCAGATCACGAGCCTGGTCAACATGGTGAAACCCCGTCTCTACTAAAAATACTAAAATTAGCCGGGCGTGGTGGCTCGTGCCTGTAATCCCAGCTACTCAGGAGGCTGAGGCAGGAGAATTGCCTGGACCGGGGAGGCAGAGTTGCAGTGAGCCAAGATCGCGCCACTGCACTCCAGCCTAGGCGACAGAGCGAGACTCTATCTCAAAAAAAAAAAAAAAAAAAAAAATCAGATTCTGGATCTGCAAGCCAGAACTACGGAGTCAGAATCCTGAAGGTTCAACAGGAAACGTGCATTTATAACAGTTTCTTCAGATTATGTTTAGGTTCATTAAAAGTTGAACATCACTAATAAGGGGAATAAATGGTGCACATAGCTCTCCAATGACCTAGCTATGAGAAGCATGAAGTAGTGGGCAGACTAGCAAGCCAGCTTCCCCTGTGTTCAAACCTATGTTCAAAGGAGTAGAAGATGACTTAGAATTTGGCATGAGATTTTGTCACCAACTAGTAAAAGGAGGGAATCAAAGGCTGATGACTTTGTGGGTTGTTGAAGCTAAGCTCCTCTGAACTCCCAAGTATGAGCACTGCTATTTTCCATAAATGGCTTCTGCCTGCAACAAGAGTTTCAATATGTTTCGTACTTAGTATTGCTAAGAAAAACCAGGGTTTGATTAAACCATTATGGGTAAGAATTTTTTTTTAAGTATCTAACATTTTTTAACATTTGGTGTTATTCAGTGGTTCCCAACTTTGAGGGCACATTGGAATCACGTGAGGGACTGTAAAAAACATCGATGCCTGGTCCTTGCTCTGAAGATTTTGATTTCATTAGTGTGGGATGTAGTGAAGGCATCAGGCATAAGGATTTAAACCTCCACAGGTGATTCTAATGTACAGCCAGGGCTGAGAACCACTGCCTACTTCTCACTGAATTTGGTTCACTGCTACATTTAGGTTATTTAAAATGAAAATTTTATTCTTTTTGAATAGGTAATACTATTAAAAAATCTCATAAGTCAAAATGATTTTTAAAATATATAACAAAAAGCCTTGCTTCCTCCGTGATCATCTACCCCATTTCTGCTCCCACACACATCTACACACTTAAACAGGTATTCTCTTTCTGAAATTCTTTGTGCAAATTCAAAATGTAAATATGTGTGTAGTATATTCCTATTTTCATAAATTCCAATAAGATAATATCAGGCTATTAATATATATTTTAAATCTAGAAATATAGTTCTAGATAATATACATATGTATATAATATATTCACATTTGCATAAATCAATTCCAAGGAGATAATACAAATCTGCAGATATATATAGAGATATATAATATTTTGAACATATAATTCTGTGTATTTCTAGCCTAATATTGTCTCTTACAATTTTTACAATGAACTGGACAATGAGTTATAGTTGTTTATATGCGTACCTGAATTTGGTTCACCCAAGCGTAGTCATTTAATATGCACCGATGTTGACTCAGTTGTAGTTACACAAATTGCAATCACAGTGCAGGGAAAAGGATCCTAGAACTACAGCAGCAAATATCATATTGGTGTGTGTGTGGAAAGAGTGTGTGTATGTGTGTGAGTG
Source organism: Hylobates moloch (assembly GCF_009828535.3). NCBI lineage: Eukaryota > Metazoa > Chordata > Mammalia > Primates > Hylobatidae > Hylobates > Hylobates moloch. Next base: position 45,976,729 of record NW_026652294.1, read on the forward strand.
GAGTTTGGTTACACTAGCTCTTGAGTAAATTGGTAATAATTGAGTTTCTAAACCTGGGAATTAGAGAATCAAATTTTGCACTCACTCATTCATCTGAACTGGCTTTTAGAAAATATGTATCCTACATAAGACAGCTAAGACAGCCCGTGATCCCCCTCTTTACAACCTCTCTCAGTAAGCAGGCAGGAAAAAATGTCCTCCTGAGTCAACATCTACTCTTCCGGGACCCTAAGCAAGAGATGTTGGAGGTCACAAGTTGGACCAGTTATTGTCCCCAAACAAGTTTCATAAAGCCCACGTGGTGTTCTTTTTTCTCAGATTGAAGCCAGCCAGCTTTTCCAAAATTGAGAACTTTCATACAGAAATAATGGATTTCAGGATCCCACTTGCACCATCGAGCTCACACTCCATGGTGACAGCCTGCTGGGTGTGAGTATGGCTGTGCCCCTTAGGCTACAAGATAGTCAGAGCTCCACAATCCACCAGACTCCCTGGCACTCAGAGGCACATCTGCTCTAATACACCTATTCCTGTCACCTGCCCGGCCTGCCACACCTCTGAGCTTCCTCCATTCTTCATGGGAATTTTCACTGCAGAATCCATCATCACATCGTATTGAGTCTACAGTCAATAGTGAGTATCCCATAGACAGCAAGTACCAGGCATGAGACAATGTTCCCAGCTCTGCCCCTTTTCCAGTCCTGGCTCACACCAACATTGACCTCTCCAGCCTGTTCCGGGTTCCCTCATGTTTACAACACCCAAAGCATCAAATCCCATTGCAGTGACAAACTTCAATTGCTAGAGCAGTTTTTAAAATTTACTTTGAAGATGCTTACACGTGCCACTCCTGGGCTGATTTAACACCAGGCTTTGGCATCTAATGGCCCTTAGTGATTAATACCACTCATTTGTTCAAAGTTAACAGCCCCGGAGTGACAGCCATAGATAAATTAACAACATTAGAAAAACACTAAAGCCAGCATTTATAGAGTGGGTCATTGAAGAATATGATAGCTGTACAGATTGGCTCTGCCTATAATACACTATTAATGAATTTTATATGTTGAAGTCATTTTTACCCAGTACCTTTCTAATTGTTCTGAAGTTGTCCATATTTATCTTGATTAAAAAACAAGCCAACTCCTAGAGACATTAATGGATTTTATGTGCTTAGAAGTGAATTTTATAAGCAGATGGAGGAAGTGAGTGGGGGTAGAGGGAAAGAGGGCAGGGCATTGTATTTCCATCCCAGCACTTGGTTACAATGAATCCAAGGTGTTGAGTAATGGGCTGCTATAAATTAGAAGACTGTTTGCCTCATAATGTCTGCCAAAGAAATGTAGCCAAATTTGGGCTTTGCCTTTTCTCTACTCAGACCTGCACCTTGTTAAAACAACTGGCTGCGGAGAAGTAAACATGGCTCCACATTCTTGCCTTAAATTCTGCTCCCGGTGTTGCAGGGCCATTTATAAGAAGCTAGCATCTAGCTCCTCTTTGGACTTTGTTCTTAACATGAACATTTAAACTTCTCCTGTAAGGAACCACAGAGCAGAGGTCTCGTGTCTTAAGAGCAAATGTTGATTTATTCCATTTATTTGGCACAGTGCAATACCACCACTTAGAAAGTTGTAGCAGCGGGAGGAGCCTGACCCACACATTTTAAGGATTAGGAAATTGTGACCGGAGGGGTTAAACATAGGGAGCCAGAAAGGCAGGGTGTAAAGGCCAGATTGAAAGGTCGCACCCCCAGCAGCTCACAGGGTTCTCCTCCCTCAATATTCCAACACTGCCCCACCACATAGGAAGGAGGAAGAGGCAGCGTTCATTTCATAGCATGCATTTGGGGGTTACCTGGCATAGAAAGATGAGACAATTAAGCATGCGTTTCATGACAAATCTTGGTGCTCAGCACGTTTCTTCCTGCAGTACATCTTCCTAAAGACAGCAACCGGGTAATGAAGGTGAGTGCCAGCAGTGTACTGAACAAGGCTTTCTGAATGAGTTGTTTTGAGAATTACCCACGTCCAGGTAACCCCCTGTTTGCTCCCATTTCCAGTGACCATCAGTGGTCTAACAATAAAACCAGTGGTGGAATTAGTAAAAAAAAAAAAAAAGAGAGAGCAAGCTCCTATGTCTTGTTTCTTGGGTTTAAAACAGTGCCTAGCACATCTGTTACTGACTTGCTCTGCGAGTGTGAGTTGCATATTCTTGGAGTCTGTTTCTCTATCTACAGACATAGAATGATGGATTTGGCTTAGAAGATCACTATGGTGATTGAGCCCTCACAGTCGGTGGACCGCCTATGAACCGTGATGGCAGCTGTAATGGGAAGGGGGCCATGAAACCAGGATGACTCAGCTGCAGAAGAGGAGTCTTTTAACAAAGGACTTAACCAAGGCCACACGATGCATCAGCAGCAGGCAGGTGAGAGGTGACAGCGTGCTGGCAGTCCTCACAGCCCTCACTTGCTCTCGGTGCCTCCTCTGCCTGGGCTCCCACTTTGGCGGCACTTGAGGAGCCCTTCAGCCCACCGCTGCACTGTGGGAGCCCCTTTCTGGGCTGGCCAAGGCGGGAGCCGGCTCCCTCAGCTTGCAGGGAGGTGTGGAGGGAGAGGCGCGAGTGGGAACCGGGGCTGCATGCAGTGCTTGGGGGCCAGCTGGAGTTCCGGGTGGGCGTGGGCTTGGCAGGCCCCCACTCAGAGCAGCCAGCAGGCCCTGCCAGCCCCCGGCAATGAGGGGCTTAGCACCGGGGCCAGCGGCTGCGGAGGGTGTACTGGGTCCCCAAGCAGTGCCAGCCCACCGGCGCTGCGCTTGATTTCTCACCAGGCCTTAGCTGCCTTCCCATGGGGCAGGGCTCGGGACCTGCAGCCCGCCATGCCTGAGCCTCCCACCCCCTCCATGGGCTCCTGTGCTGCCCGAGCCTCCCTGACGAGCGCCACCCCCTGCTCCATGGCGCCCAGTCCCATCAACCACCCAAGGGATGAGGGGTGCGAGCGCACCGCGCGGAACTGGCAGGCAGCTCCACCTGCAGCCCCGGTGCAGGATCCACTGGGTGAAGGCAGCTGGGCTCCTGAGTCTGGTGGGGATGTGGAGAACCTTTATGTCTAGCTCAGGGATTGTAAATACACCAGTCAGCACCCTGTGTCTAGCTCAGGGTCTGTGAATGCACCAATCTACACTCTGTATCTAGCTGCTCTGGTGGGGCCTTGGAGAACCTTTATGTCCAGCTCAAGGATTGTAAATACACCAATCGGCACTCTGTATCTAGCTCAAGGTTTGTAAACACACCAATCAGCACCCTGTGTCTAGCTCAGGGTTTGTGAGTGCACCAATCCACACTCTGTATCTAGCTGCTCTGGTGGGGCCTTGGAGAACCTTTGTGTGGATACTCTGTATCTAACTGATCTGATGGGGACGTGGTGAATCTTTATGTCTAGCTCAGGGATTGTAAACGCACCAGTCAGCACCCTGTCAAAACAGACCACTGGGCTCTACCAATCAGCAGGACGTGGGTGGGGCCAGATAAGAGAATAAAAGCAGGCTGCCCGAGCCAGCAGCGGCAACCTGCTCGGGTCCCCTTCCACACTGTGGAAACTTTGTTCTTTCGCTCTTTGCAATAAATCTTGCTACTGCTCACTCTTTGGGTCCACACTGCTTTTATGAGCTGTAACACTCACCGCGAAGGTCTGCAGCTTCACTCCTGAAGCCAGCGAGACCAGTGAACCCACCAGAAGGAAGAAACTCCGAACACATCCGAACATCAGAAGGAACAAACTCCAGACGCGCCACCTTAAGAGCTGTAACACTCACCACAAGGGTCCGCGGCTTCATTCCTGAAGTCAGTGAGACCAAGAACCCACCAATTCCGGACACACAGGGACAACCACCAGGCCTCCGGTGCACTGAACACAGGGCTCAACAGAGGTCCCTATGATGCTGGTGGGCTTGGTGGGTCTCCGAACGCTGGTGAGACTTCACCCCAGCTTCTTGCCCAGGTTCTTGGCACCGTCACAGGAAGAAATTCAAGGATGAATCAAAGCAAAAATAAAGAGGCTTTTATTGCAAAGCGAAAGTACACACTCAACGGTGGGAGTGTAACATACGCCAAAGAGCGAGTCACACTCAACAGAGTTTGTGGTCTTTGGCTTTATTGGTTTTGAGGTCCAGCAGGACTTGTTTACTGGTCACAACCTTACTGACCAAAACAGGGCCTGTTCTGGACAGGATAAAGTGAGTTTGACCTCAGGCAGCACCCATACCCATGTTCCTACTTAACAAACTGCAACCTGACTTAGTACTTAAACAAACTGAAAGCTAACTAGGAGTATTTTTTTTTTTTGTAACAACCAGCTGAGTCTCAGCCAATCACAGCAGCTGAGCTTCACCAATCACAGGCTGCACTGATCACACGCCACCCAAATAAGGCAAACCCAGCTGTAACCAATCCAGCTGTTTAAGCACCTCACTTCCTTTTCTTTCCGTAAATGCTGCCTGCTGGAAGGAGCTCTCTGAACCTCTTCCGGTTCTGAGAGCTGCTTAGTTCACAAATTGTTCTTTGCTCAGTTAAACTCTGTTAAGTTTAATTTGTCTAAAGTTTTCTTTTGAACATTATCTGCCCTGCCTTTTCAAACACCAGGAGGTATAATAATATGTCCACACAAAACACTTCCATGGCCCACAATGGAACACCAGTACGTTCTGTCTCTCATAAGGCACTGTGGTTGTTACAGGAGAAAAGGAAGTTGGTTGGTGAGTCTTTGGACAGAATGGGGGATGTGGTGTCCCTCTGCCCTCAGACATTTTTCTCACTGCAAGCATCCCAGAGAACTTCCAGGAAGGAAAGGGAAGAGAGTAGACATGAGACTATAGCATGCAGCAAGCCTGAAGACCCCTGGGGGGCGCCCACTTTTGAGAAAATTGGACCAACCCGACTAGACAGACTTCAGTGGAGAGACAGATGCTTCGGCACTGATAAAAAATAACAAAAAGGAGCGAAGCTGGGCACTTCTTATCACCTAGATGTCAGAACTGAGGCTCAACCCTGAATTTTCAAAGACTTAAGTGCAAAACTGACACCCAGAAAGTATAAATAGAGGAGGGCTGGGGTGGGGGAGTTAAAGCAAAAGGAAAAAGTGGGGGGGGAGTTAAAAAAAATAAATAATATGTAAATAAATAAATGGCTTTTCAGAAAATGATCAGAATGAAGAAACACACAAGTGCAATGCTAAAGGAACCACAGATGGGGAACTCCCCAAGCCCCTGGGTGCTAGAGGCTCTATATTTAGACCAAATTAAATGCTCTGAGGCCCCACCCTTGTACCATCAGGAATTTCCCTCTCCAAACAGTATAAATGTCCCCTAGGGGTGATGGCATTAAAAATCCCTCTCTCACCCTGCAATTAGGTATTTTGTACATGTTTCCTTGTCTTTTGTCCAAGTTCTCCCATTAGACTGTAAATTCTATGAAAGAATGGATCTCTTATGCTTGTCCACAGCTCCTGAGCCTATGAAGACAGTACTAGTCCTCAATAAGTATTTGTGAAATGAGTAGTTAAATGAATGAATGAATGAATAAGTAAAAGAATGAATGAATGAAAGATCACTTACAAGCTGCTGCCAGAGGCTTCTACCCTTGTAGCCCCTACATACACCTCAAGCACTGTTGCTGGTTTTGCATCAAATCTTCCTGCAGTGTAGCCAGAAGTGAATCCAGGATTCTGGCATTTTCACTAACTGGCTGAGAACTACATGGTCCCCATGTTGGGGACAAGCCCTGCCCCCAGAAACATGGTCTGTGTTGCTAAGCCTGACTTCCTGTCCTGTCTCTATAAATTGTTCACTAGGACTGTTGTTCCTGCACGCAGTCTGGCCTGGTACAGCACTACCCTAGATCCATCTGGTATATTTTTATAACCTAAGTATGGTAGGGATCATAATCCTGGTTTTAGCTCCATTTATGGGAAGACGTCCTGCTGCCTGCCTACACTTAAACTGACGGAGCCAAATAATGAATGGGCAGCGGCTTCCCCAGGTCTCACTGCCATCTAAGGGCTAAAGAAAAATGAAGAAGATGAGGAAGTGGTGAGGGCTATCTCCACCCACCAACAGCACCTGAGTCCCAGTCCCGGGCTCAACCAAAATGAATGTTTTGTTATAGTGAGGCCAGGATTTCTGGACAGAGGAAACCACAGCAACAGAAAACAGTCATTTGAGAGAAACAGTGGCCACACTGCCACTCCTTCTATGATGGAACGACAGAAAGTACATAGACAGCACTGATGGCCTTTAGACACCAGCTGCCCTGGCTGAGGGAAGACAGGAGGCATAGTTTCCATTGCTCTGTATTACATCACTTTTTTCCACATTCTTTTTTTTTGAGACGGAGTCTCACTCTGTCACCCAGGCTGGAGTGCAGTGGCGCGATCTCGGCTCACTGCAAGCTCCGCCTCCCAGGTTCACACCATTCTCCTGCCTCAGCCTCTCCGAGTAGCTGGGACTACAGGCGCCCGCCACCACGCCCGGCTAATTTTTTTTTTTGTATTTTTAGTAGAGGCGGGGTTTCACCGTGGTCTCGATCTCCTGACCTCGTGATCCGCCCGCCTCGGCCTCCCAAAGTGCTGGGATTACAAGCGTGAGCCACCGCGCCCGGCCTTTTCCACATTCTTTAATGACCTAATGATTCTTTAATGAACTTAAATGACCCCTTTGCAGTAAAATGTCCCAGTAAGAATACACATTTCCATTAGTTAAATTCAACGTGCAGTCAAAATGGTGTCACTAAAACAGTGGGCTGTCCTAGTCTTGGTGTCCTCAAAATATGGATCCACTTTTCCCAGCTTAGTACTAAACAAATTGAGTAGAACGAAGAGTAAACACAAGTACCAAAAATATCACAGTTATTATTGATAAATGCCACATTGGAGCACATTTTTTGGCTGGAGAGCTCAGTGGGCCTGCTAACTAAATCCCAGAATTAAGCAGTCTTACCCAACTAGCAGTGGACCATGCAGACTTCCTTTCACTCTCCTGCTTTGCAAGATGGTAAGACCCATGCTGTATGCCTAAGAGAAGTCTTAGGCATAAAGAACTCTAGCTCTCTGCAGGCAGAATGACCTAATACCGTTTTTAAGCTTGCAAATTATTTAAAGTCACTTCTTGTCTTCAAAGGCAAAGGAACAAAAAGGTCAACAGAATCCACTTGCCCTGTGAAAAATTCCATTCCCTGCAAGGAAAAGAGGAAGCAACATTTTCCACCAGACTTGCTCTGTCTGATAAGTCTTGGTAAGCCACTTTATTGTCTTCAACTCAGAAGACAATCAATTTTGAGAAAACTGGACCAACGCTATTAGACAGACTTCAGTGGGGAGGCAGATGCGTCAACACTGGTAAAAATAACAAAAAGGAGCGAAGCTGGGCACTTCTTGTCTGGAATCCCTCCTCTTTTCTTGTCCATGGATTTGGGCGCTCACGTAACCTCTCTGGGCACTGGTTTCATCACCCGCAACCGCACAATGATGGATTTGGACTAGATGGCCACCAAGCATTTTTCAGCTCTAACAGTCTGCAAATGACATGAGATTTTCTCACCTTTGAGCCATATAGGAATTCACTTAGCAGAGAAAGAACAGCCTGTGTGGGAAACTATGAATTGTACCTTACTGCTTTCCCTAAATAATGCCAGGGGTGCCTTAGCCCACCCAGGGCTTTGCTGTAAGTAGGACAATTGCTCAACCCATTCTGCTAACCAAGTTTTCTCATTACCCTTTTCCTCTGGAAGTTTTGAGCCCATCCTGCTACATCTGCAGGATATGAGACAATGAGAGGTTATGGGACGACATGCTTGTTTCTTCTGACTTCCTGGCATTGCCTCTTCTGACAATGCGAGTCTATGGTACCCACTGTAGGTCAGGGTATTTTCAGGAGTATATCTTCAGGAGTATTCATTATATGGACTTTCCTTTTGCACTCTCCACTGAGTTTCCAAACAGCAAGATTTCACTTTCCTATTCAAACTAAAACTCCTACTTGTCTAGGAGCTTCAGTTTTAAGAATTAAAGTACAAGTAACTGGTCATTTAGTCTTGTCCCATCACTGGTCCTACATAAAATGCAATTAACAATGAATTATACTTAATATGGTGTTAAAATAAGAATGTTCTGGTCTTAGCTTCTATCTTGAATGTGTGTATGCATGTGTGTAAATGTGTGTGTGTGTGTGTGTGCGTGTGCGTGCGCGCGTGTGTGAGTGTACCCTGGAGTTGATTTACTCCTGAGGGTAGGTGTAAATTTATAATCTGAAAATGATTTATAGCCAAAAAATGCATATTGACTTTGTCTTACAAACTCAGCCAAATATTATTCTTTAGTACAACTATGAGGACTATCATCTGCCTCTAACTGATCTTAAAATGCAAGGATTTATCAGAACCTGGGGAGTGTGGTTGGAAACTATCATATACTTATCAAATTTGGACATGAGTTTCAAAATGTTAAAAAATAACTACATCATTTGAAACTGGATAACCAAACATTTTCAGGAAATTGACTTTTCTTATGACGTGGACAAGGTTTCACATAATATTTCAGCTGTTTGGGGAATATTTCGCTACTTTCACCACTGTCCATTTCCACCCAAATTCAGGTGCTGTGGTTTTGCTTTGTAAACCTTCATTGTTCAGCTGGGTGCTAAAGACTTCTACTGTCTGTTTTGGGGGATTTAACGAACATCCTGGATGGTTGAAAAGGGGCAGTAAGAGGGAAATTGGGTATGTAGGGAAATCTGGACGGGCATGACTAAGCTGAGAAGCCCAGGCTGGCATCTGTGCTGAACAATGCACAGTAGATGTTCAGACATCTGTTGAAGGAAGACCCTCACTGCGTGGCAGCAAGACTAACAGCATCTTGACTCCTCAACAGGAACATCGTACTGTGCTATACTCATTGGAAGGGTGAGGAATGGTCTGTAAGAGATGGCTCACCTTCCACAGGGCTCCCAGGCACTGCCCAGAGATACTGGAGAGTATGCCCTTCCAGCCATACTAACCCCAGCTGGGCACTCTGATCCCAGCCACTCCAATTTCCATGAAGCCCAAGTCTCATATCCCTTGTCTTACCCCCTCCCTACGTGGGATCCCTTTCTTCTAGTATGACAAGTAGCCTGGTTCCTTCCAGAGCATTTTTCTCGTCTATTGTTACGACTTAAACTTACACTTTGCTTCTCTGGGCTTTTCCCTTTGATACCCAATTTGAAAGTTAACAATGAACATTTGGTATTTCTCTTTACATTCTCACTATAACAACTCCAATGCCATTGAAGGTGATGTTGATATATATGATTGGTTAATGGACAAGTCATTTACAAGTAAATGAGGGAAAGAAATGCAAAGAGATTAAAATCTTAAGAGTATCTCAATATATTCAGACTCATTTGATGTTAGATGCTTCTAATACATTTTACCAATTTATCATTTAATTTGTATGTTTGCTTATGAGTTTTTGTTCTTTCTTTTTTGATAAAATGTTTCCCTCTTTATATATTTTTTAACTTAAAGACAGCAGAATGTGTAATATTTTTGGAGTCAGGGCTATGTTTAAGTTTCTTGTTGTATGCTTAACAGGATTTTCCCTTTCCATTTAAAAAAAAAAATCACTGTGGTAGGGAATTTTCTAATTATTTCTCTATCACTCAGTCCCTATAAATTATCTCTCAATTCAGAAGGTAAAAATGCTAGATTTTCACTTCCCCAGCTTCCTTTGCAGCTAAAGTGGTCATGTGACTCAGCCCTGGCCAATGAGAGAGAGCAGACTATTCTGGGGGGTTTCCGGGAAAGATTTTTCCTTGGTTATAAAAAGAGAGCTCTACCAAGGAGTGGCCTCCTACTGTCCTTGTTACTTCCTTCCTTCTTGTTTGGGGGAGTAATTCCCACTTAAACAGAATGCTTGCAGCTGTGATAGTCATATTGCTTCCATGAGAGGGTGTGCCTCAGGACAAAAAGTCAAACAGATGAGGACGGCACAATCAAAGAATATAAGAGCCTTGGTGACATTGTTAGACCTCTGAATCAACCTGCAATCCCCTTCCTCCAGAATGCTTGTGATAGGATATATGCAAAGCCTTCATGTATTAAGACACTGTGACTCAGGTATCTGATGACTTGCAGACAAAAAAAAATCTCACTGATATTCTCAATCATATTTTCTTGTAGTTTGTGTGTGTCATTTAATCCAAATTCATTTAGGATTTGTTTTGTTATCTGTTGTGAAGTTTTTTTTTGTAAATGCTTAATGAATTTTCCCTTGAACATTTATTTAAGGATTCATATTTTATTTAATGTTTCAAAATGTCACCTTTATCATATATTAAATTCTTATCTATAATAGAATATCATTAAGCCTCAAATTTCTCATTAATAAAAGTATAATAATAATAGTACTTATAAGGTTGAGAGATAATGCTTATAAATTTCTAAGCCCAGGTCCTGGCACATAGTAAATATAAAATGTATGATAACTATTATTATTACTCATTTTTATTTCTGTTATTATAGATTTCTAGCTATAAACATATCAATTGGTTTTATTTTCTTTGTTTTCTTTCTTTGGCTACATATTTTCATTATATTCTGTTTTTAATTCTAATGGCAGTTAGCTTTATACTTGGAAAAATTATGTTTGACCTCTTTTTCCCTAACTACAAAATCAACTATAAAAATGGCATTTTTAAGCCTTTCCTATTCCAAATATACAGTTTAACACTTTTTCAAATTCCACACTTACCTATTGCTCACTTCCTCTTCTTACTTGCTATATTTAGTTAGTAAAGTCTGGGATTTCAGACCAATGTTATTATAATTAAATTTTGTTTTATCTTAAATATATTGTTCTTCAAGACCAGTCTTTACATTTGTATTTAGTTTGGAAACCATATTAAGCAACTTATTCAAACTTGATTTCATGTTTATCGCTATATGTTTATCACATCCACTCCTTTTTTTTATCAGAGTGTATACCATCTTACAGCTTCTTTTTGCTTCTCTCAGATGTTTGGAGTCTATTTTAAATAATCATCTTTAAGAAAGACACATGAGGGCATGTCAGTGACAACTTGTCTTTTAAAGAATGTCTTCCTATTGCCTTTATATGAAAAAATTACAGAAGGAAATTCTGGGATCACCAAAGGGAAGTGAAAAGTAGAAGATAAGGTCAGAGAGATAATGCTAGACAAGGGATGGTTGCCAATAGGGTGGATCTCCTTAAGCTTATGAAAGATTTGGGCTTTTTTACTGTAAATATCCAGGAGAGCCATCGAATGGTTTTGAGCTGAGGAATGGTGTCCTAACTTTCATTTTTAAATGATAATTCTGGCTATTATGATTAATGGGCAAGAGACCATTGTAATCATCAAAACAAGAGATGGAGATGATGGTATCAGGGTGGGAGTAGTAGAGTTTCTGGATATGCTTTGAGGATGGAGACAACAGGATTTTCCTAAGGGATTTAATGTCACATATGAGACAGGAGATGGCTTGACCCTGAGATTTGGATTCTGAAAAACTGAAAAAATGAAACTTCCATCAACTGACATGTGGAAAGCTACGGGTAGAGTAGGTTTCAGGGAAGGGGGACACCAGGAGTTCAGTTTTAGATGTGATGAGTTTGAGACATGCATTATTAGGTTGGCGTGAAAGTAACTGCAGTTTTTGTCATTACTTTTAATAGCAAAAAGCGCAATTACTTTTGCAACAATTTAATAGTTAAGTGGAGATGCTAAATAAGCATTTGCATATATAAACCTGGAGTTTTGAAGAAAGGGCCGGATTGGAGATACACATTTGGGAATCGTCAGCATCTAGATGGTATTTCAAATCATGAGCCTAGGTAGACTCTCTCAGTAATTTTTTTTTTTTTTTGCTCCCTACATTGAATTCCTGTTTTCTCTTTATGCATATTTGAGTAAGAGTAGAGTCGTATTTTGGTTTGGTTTTGGTTTTTAAGAGACTAGGTTTATAAAAGATGCAAATGTTTTTACTGGTCTTAGCCCTATTCACTGCCTACTTCAGAGTCAGCTGAATCCTTTCTCCAATCCATAGCTGGAGTGCAGGCTCATATGCTCAGCTGCTGGCCCAATACAGCAGGTACCCACCTAATACCATTCTGATGTAGTGAGGTGGTATTTGTCTCTCATCTCTCCTGCCGGATACTCTGATGTCTCAAAGTGTTCAAGTGCTTAGAATCCACAATCCAGCATGCATTACCCCACAGCCCTTCAACCACCATGGCCAAGCCCTCCAGCCCTTCCTTCTTTTCTTTCTTTTTGTTTTTTAATTTTCTGAAAGTTATTTCTTTAAGAATTACAAAAGGCAAAAACTATATGGTAAATAGATTCCTCCCCAGACTCAGAGCCTTGGGTGAGAGACAAAATCTCTCCCTACCTGTATTTCAGTGGAGTGTTATTCATCATGACATAGAGCCTGAATTCACCAGGAGGGAAAACCTGGTTGTTCTCCCACCGACCCCATCTGCCTTGCTCCATGTTCCGGCTTTGGGTTGTTCATCAGGAGGAGCTTTAGTCTTACTCTGTGTTCAAAACTGCTTTAATGGGAAACTAAAAGAGATCCATAAAAAGCTACTAGTCAGATGCCATTTTAAGCCAGTTTAATGGCAAAACACAGTCACAGAACACATAGTTTGTGTTAATGCCATAAATTTCTAAACTCTCATCACCAAAGCCGTCATGCTAAAGTTAACAGAGAAATTTTAAACAGTTGATAGTAAATTTCCTCCCTCAGATCTCTGAACATTTTGTAAACTATCTCATCTTTCTCTCCAGCTACAAATAACTTCCAGTTCGCTCTTAGGATTTAGCTCACCATGGGGGCAAGTTTGTATACATTTTCCCAACAAGGTATAAATTCCATAGCTAGGAAAAAGAGTACTTTTCAGTCTCTAAAGACACACCCATAACTATCCAATGTAAGCAAACTAAAATTAGAACATGCAACCAGTTGCGGAGGTTTGGTCCGGGCCCCCATTATCCTCCTTCCCTCAACACCCCTACTTGGAAAATTAATGTTTATTAGGTTCATATGTCACCCATATTTAAGATTCCTGTAGCACTCACCCTTCTTTATTCCCCCAGAGCCAGGAGAAAGCAGGATGCTCCTCATCCACCTATCTTTGGGCTGTGGAAACTAGGAAAAAATAAAAAGTCATATTTGCACTTTATGATCCAAGATGCAGCTCACCAAGTGCAATTTTCTCTGCAACATGCAAACTAAGTCCAAGAAGTAAAGGATTAATGCGTGAAGAATTCATGATCAAGGTCACACTCAATCAAGGACTTGCTAGAGATGTTCGGGAATTGCGTGTATGTTGCTAGTGGGTTGCTTAGAGCAGAAATCACCATCCTCGGCCGGGCGCGGTGGCTCACGCCTGTAATCCCAGCACTTTGGGAGGCCGAGGAAGGCGGGTCACGAGGTCAGGAGATTGAGACCATCCTAGCTAACACGGTGAAACTCCATCTCTACTAAAAATACAAAAACAGTTTGCTGGGCGTGGTGGCAGGCGCCTGTGGTCCCAGCTACCCGGAGAGGCTGAGGCAGGAGAATGGCGTGAACCAGGGAGGCGGAGCGTGCAGTGAGCCGAGATCGCGCCACTGCACTCCAGCCTGGGCGACAGAGCGAGAGACTCCGTCTCAAAAAAAAAAAAAAAAAAAAAGAAATCACCATCCTCAAGGATTTATAGTTGAGGTAGATAATAACAAAGCAAAAGGAAAACAAAGTCACAGCAACACAGAAGATCAAGGGCAAAACTCAGAAGGCAGGTGTAAATTTTTCTTCGAGTTTCCAGAGTTTTACTTCTTCTGAAACCCTTCTTTTACTTTTATTACGATGTTTTGCCCTGACTGGAACTTGAAGGTATCCCTTGGAAGCCCGTTTTGGTGCCTTGCATGCGGTAGTCCTCTATGAATGCTTGTTGAATTAAACAGAAGATTTGTAAAGTGGTAGATTAGCACACACGTGTGCACACACATGTGGTTAGATTTTTTTCAGTAATGTCTAAGACCAAAGAACAAGAGCAGGTTTGGAATGGAGATTAGTGATGCAGAAATGGTGGAAGATTCAAGCTATTAGGTGTAATGTAAGGCATTATTGAAATGGCTTACTACAAGTAGAGAAAGGGAGTGGAAAATGAAGGAAGGTGACTTCAAAGGATGAAGGAGGAGGCCAAAGAACCAGAGGGGGAAAGGAAAAGATTTAATAGGGTAAGGACAAGGAAGACGTTGAAGATAAAGAGATTATAAGCAAAGAAAGAAAGTTCACAGCTAAAGACCTTTGAGATCTTCACAGTTCCAAGTGCTGATGAAATCTGCTGTGGGGAAGGAACCTGGCTGCACCACACACAGGCTAGGACGTAAACAGCGCTCCAAGGTGGTCGACACAAGGACCCTGAAGAAAGGCTGTCCAAAGAGGGCTGACCTGGAGACAGTGGTTTACGGGGGAAAGGAGATCAAAACCCTCTGTGGCCAAAGTTTTAGAATAATCATTCAAATGTGGGTGGAGGTGGGATTGTGGTAGAAGGTAGAAAAGGAAGTTAATAAAATTCACATCTATTGTTACTTTGTAATTGTAAATACTGAACCAAATTCTTCAGTAAGATCTACGACAAAAGATTAGAAATCGCCACCTGCATTTTAAAATTTTTTTTTTTTTTGAGACGGAGCCTCGCTCTGTCGCCCAGGCTGGAGTGCAGTGGCGCGATCTCGGCTCACTGTAACCTCTGCCTCCCGGGTTCAAACGATTCCCCCACCTCAGCCTCCTGAATAGCTGGGTCTACAGGCGCCCGCCACCAGGCCCGGCTAATTTTTTGTACTTTTAGTAGAGACAGGGTTTCACCGTGTTAGCCAGGATAGTCTCGATCTCCTGACCTCATGATCTGCCTGCCTCGGCCTCCCGAAGTGCTGGGATTACAGGCGTGAGCCACCGCGCCCGGCCTAAATCTTTCTTTACAATAAATAATATAGTACAAAATGGAACCTGTTTCTTGAGCCTTATGGTAGGGAGTGGGCAGTTGGGGAAGGTGCTCTTAAATCTTATCTATCCTCTAAGTAAAGAAAAGTAGACCCTTGATAAACGCGGTAATTAGAATTAAGGCAAAATAACAATTCTAGAAAAGAACCACAAAGAGGGACATTTTGATAGCCCTAGCCTTACTGCAAATTGTGCCTGGATGAATAACTATTTTCTACAGTACGGTATATCTTTTTCAGAGAGTAGGATGGTGAGTCCCTGGGCAGAGGTGGGGAGTAGGGAATGGAATCGGTAGAGTTTCAGTCACAGAAGATGAATAAGTTCTTGGAGATCTTATGTACAGCATGATGACAATAGTTAATACCACTGCATTGTATACATGAAATATGCTGGCCGGGCGCGGTGGCTCACGCCTGCAATCCCAGCACTTTGGAAGGCCGAGGCGGGCGGATCACGAGGTCAGGAGATGGAGACCATCCTGGCTAACATGGTGAAACCCCGTCTCAACTAAAAATACAAAAAATTAGCCAGGCGTGGTCGCGGGCGCCTGTAGCCGCAGCTACTCGGGAGGCTGAGGCGGGAGAATGGCGTGAACCTGGGAGGCGGAGCTTGCAGTGAGCCGAGATCGTGCCACTGTACTTCAGCCTGGGTGACAGAGCGAGACTCCGTCTCAAAAAAAAAAATAAAAAGAAAGAAAGAAATATGCTAAAAGAGTAGATCTTAAGTGTTCTCACCACACACACACACACACACACACACACACACACACACACACACACACAGTAACCATGTGAGGTGATGAGTATGTGAGTTAGCTTGACTGTAGTAATCATTTCATTATGCTTAAATCAAGTTTAGCCTAAAACTGCCTCCTTACATATTTTAAGTTTGGCCTAAAGGTTTTTCTGTACATGGTGAACTATAACAAGTGGAGGTATAAACAGACCGTAGCCTGCACTTGTGCCAATCACCAAGTTTTGGCCAATCAAATGTAGCCAACTGTTATAACTGTGTTCGAATAAGGCAAACACTGGGCTATAACCAATCCAGCTGTTTCTCTACCTCACTTCCATTTTCTGTACGTCACTTTCCTTTTTCTGTCCATAAACCTTCTTCCACCATGTGGCTGTGCTGGAGCAAACTCTGACTCTGAAGGCTGCCCTATGTGTGAATCGTTCATTGCTCAATTAAATGCCTTTATATTTAATTCAGCTGATGTTTTTCTTTTATCAGATGGGGATGAGGATGGGATCCAAAGAAGAGCTTCTAACGAGCCCCCAGGAGTGCTGAATGACCAAGCAAGGTACCCACTGAACTCAATTGTGTCCGTTGATCTCTTGGAGCAGCCAGGGATCGTGGTAAGTTCTCTCTCAGTTTCCAAAGCTGCACGGATTTGTGTTTTGAGCTCTCCGAGTTCCTTTGAGCAAATTTCTGATCCAAACTGGGTTTGGAAGTCACGACAGAAACTGGACTGGCTCCAGGATTGGATTTGATCTGGTAATTAACTGGCTTGGATCCAGTTAGAGGCCTCTTACATCTGAGTCAGAAAGAAAGCAGTAGTAAATGGCAATATTGCACAGCGTATAAAATTTGGCTGTTGGAAATTCACAGGAATTTTTGTGTTCTACCCCTTTGTTTCATTTTTATTGTGCACTCAAATATTTTAAAAAATATATCATTGGCTAAGTTAATCAAGGAAACCTGAAAGGAAAACCAATATTTTAGATAAAAATGGGATCCTTAATTTCTGAAGAACTGAGTTCCTTCTGCCTTATATATCCATAAGTATTAGGCCCTGGAAGCAGCAAAATCTTATCAAAATAGCAAAATCTTACTAAAGATAATTTATAGTGGAACATTCCAAATGAACAACATTGCACTGAAGTGCATTTGAAAATGAAGGCTTCCAAATTAGCTTCATCTAGGGATGCCTATTGATATGCAGAGGCTTCTAAAAAGATTTCAGTATTTTTATTTGAAGACTTTACAAAAGGCAAATAAAAAGCTTAAGTGATTAATTGATTAAAAAAATAAATCTGCCTCGCAGTCTTTGCTGACAGCTATAGGTGATAGGATTAGGCATGTACAGAACCATGGAACATGGGGAACTTTCTTTCCCCAAAGGGGGAAACTTGAGAGCTGATGGGACTGCTGGAAAAGATCCCTTCGTGACTGACAAGTGGCTGCCTGAACTTTTGATTCAGCATTGCTGCAATGGGTGAGTCTTTCTCTGGCCTCCTTGAGCTCTTCACCTTCCCCACCCTGCCACAGGCAATGCTTTTCTCTGTTTCTCTCTGTGAAAACCAGTTGTGGGAATGGTAAAAATCACCACCTCTTGCAAAGTTTTAACTAATGAGAAAAGGGATTCATGAAGCTAGTCTTAAGCTGTAGCAAATCTAGCGTACTTTGTGCTATGAATTTGTCTTTTTGTATCCTTCTGTCATGAAGAGGGGTACCTTAGGATAGAACACGGGCTTGGGACCCCATAAGTTCACTGTTCAAGACATCCCAGCAAGCTGGTCAGTAAGAAACCTTGCTGCAGGTCCCTGAAACAACAATAACTGGATGAGGTTTCCATCTTGTCTTGTTTTATGTCCTTGGGAGCTTGACCTTGTAACCAAGTGGCGGTACCTTCTCTTGCTCTCCACCATCCAGGGAATGGGAATTTTGGGTTCCTGTCAAAGGCATTGCGGGTGCCTTTGCAAGCTCAACATTAGCTGCTCTGGACTTCTGGGGAGAGCACTGGAGATTTCCCAGAGCTGTAGCCTAGTGGCTAAGGCTTTGTTTTTTTCACAGTGGCAACCCGGGTTCAATCCTGGCTTAGGGAACGAGTACTTACTGGTTGATATCTCTGTGACCTTTACCATTTGTTGATTCTTGGCCCCTCCATGAACAACTTCCAGCTTCTCTTTTTGAATCTTCCTTTCTCTCAGCTACCTTTAAAGATTCTAGATCTTGTAAAAACTGCTAACCACCTCTTTGAAAACATCTTCCACACTTGTGGTTAAGTCATAACATTAGTTAAGGCTTATTGGTTTCAACTGTAAGGTTACTTTTGGTAAAGGTTAAAAACCAGATATATTGGCTGTTTGGCCTCGCTAAAGTGGAGTGACTCAGCTTTCTCTATTGAACAGATTTTTATGTACATTAAAGGATAATGAAAGAGTTTTGTTTGCCTTTTGAATAAAATACAGAAAAAAGAAGGGAAAGACAAGAGACAGATCGTTTGGAAAGCTAAGTCTTCCTTCTATCAATGAGTGAATGTTTTTGCCTTTTTAAATGTTTTTGAGTCATCATTTTGGCTAAATAAATGACTTACGGTGACTTGGAATTCTATTTCATAATATCAAGTATTCTAAACTTTTAACATATTTGATAAGCTTCCCCAAATCAAATTTCAGCTTCAAAATTGTCTTTTCTGACCTCTAACTTTGGGATGCTACACAGGGCCCTTGAAACATCCAAAAGAGAGGTCAACAGGATTATTTGACATGTGAAGTTACATGGGAAGCATTGTCAAAATAAAAAATAATGTTTAACCTTCTCCAGGTTATATTTTAGTGAATGATATTAATATGTGTTCCAAAATTGTGTGGGATTTCTAAAATTCTAATATGCCTGAGTATATGTTATCAATCATAATTATGGTTATTACGCTAAGTTATTGTAGACCACAGAAATAACCAAATTTCCTTGTCAATTGTGTCTTTATAACTATTTAAAGTCATTTCCACAGTTAATTGCTTAATGCTGATGCAGTTTCTGAAAACTTTACAAGCATGCAAAATCCTAGCATATGGTGTCTTTTAGGAGGTTCCTGAAAGGATGGAAAGGACCCTGAAAAGCATTCTTGAATACAGTTTTCTAGTAACTTTAGAATCGTATCATTTGGACTAAGAATTCCTGGAACTTTAATGAAAAGACTGACTGGTTTATAAAACTGTTAACCCAGGTAGAATAAAAATTAATTGAACACTAAGAAAACACTTTGCCAGATTTTCATGCTAAATCAGCCAATACTGAAATTGTTTAGATATACAACTTGAATCAACTCCATGGTCTATGTCAAATTACCTATGAAAACCCATCAGTTATCAGTTCTATACAACTGAACTGGAGAAACCACTGGTATTCAAGAGGACGTAAGTCCAGTGTTAAGCAGGACTCATGGAGAGCCAGAAGTGCAGCTTTGGCCTTCCTGAGTCTTTAAAGCTTTTCTTATTAAAAGTTCTGCATTCCATGACTCATCATGGAAAGGATAAAATGATCCAAATTAAATATATATTGATGTAGTGACTTCTAAATTGCAAAAATAGTTTATGACCAATATTTGGTTTGTCGATCCCATATTCCTGGGAAGACAATGAAAGCTTCAAGAACATTTGGCTGCCTGATGAACCATTTAAATATTTATAGAAGGATTTCATTCAATTGTCATTTTCAATGCGTGTTTTCTTGTTGTATAAAAGCTTTCCCAAGCAAGAGGGCTGATGTTATAACAGTAGATTATCATATATGGCACAGTGTATTTTCACCAGGTAAAGAAAGCTTTTTATGGTTCACTGACAGGACAATCAACCCCTTCACAATCTAGAACCTGTAGACTGGATCTTCTGAGAATGTCAGAGAAAGACTGGCCTTGCCATACACACTGCAACAAAACTTTAGGACCTTGAACCTTGGGTTCATAATCTCACACCTGAGAAGGTTCCCTCCACACTCCTGGAACTGTACACCCATTGGAACCCTTAAGATAAAGCTAACCAGGCCGGGCGCGGTGGCCCACGCTTGTAATCCCAGCACTTTGGGAGGCCGAGGCGGGCAGATCACGAGGTCAGGAGATCGAGACCATGGTGAAACCCCGTCTCTACTAAAAATACAAAAAAAAAAATTAGCCGGGCGTGGTGGCGGGCGCCTGTAGTCCCAGCTACTCGGAGAGGCTGAGGCAGGAGAATGGCGTGAACCCAGGAGGCAGAGCTTGCAGTGAGCCGAGAGGACCCCCGTCTCAAAAAAAAAAAAAAAAAAAAAAAATAAATTTTCCCAGAAGGAATCGATCACAGATCAAGACTTCTCTACTATCATGAGACTCTTATCCTTGAATACTTTTCCCTGGCTTATGCCTCTGTGAACAATAGAAGTGAAAGGGAGGGGAACTCTGTTGTGTGCACTTATGAGGTATACTTATTTGTGAAGGATTTTGCAGACAGCCTTATACATGGATAACCTTCTGCCTTGATAGAGAAAGATGAAGGCCCAATGTAGGTGAGAAATTTTAATGGTATATATATTGCCTCACAATCAGTCAGAAACAAAGCATTGGTCACTCCTCTTAATCCATGTCATAGGTTAAAGAGAACATTGCCAGGAGGCCTTCACTCTTCTAAAAGGGCATCATTTGTTAGGTCCTATTTCCATGGCTTGGAGTAAAAGAGGCAGTGATTAGAAATGGATTCCTCGGGCCAGGTGCGGTGGCTCATGCCTGTAATCCCAGAACTTTGGGAGGCCGAGGCGGGCGGATCACGAGGTCAGGAGATCGAGACCATCCTGGCTAACACAGTGAAACCCCGTCTCTACTAAAAATACAAAAAAAAAAAATAGCCGAGCGAGGTGGCGGGCGCCTGTAGTCCCAGCTACTCAGGAGGCTGAGGCAGGAGAATGGCGTGAACCCCGGGGGGCGGAGCCTGCAGTGAGCCGAGATCGCGCCACTGCACTCCAGCCTGGGCGACAGCGAGACTCCGTCTCAAGAAAAAAAAAAAAAAATGTATTCCTCATGATAGGCTCTATAGCAGATTCTACTGTAAAGGCTATGGTTACACAAGACTTTAAATTCTCTTGTGAAAGTTATGTTAAATAATAGAATGGCTCTAGATTACCTACTGGCTAAACAGAAGTATCTGTACAGCTGCTGGCACTTGTGACCTATGAAGAAATACATCACATAGGGTATTATAGAGATTCAGTTGTAGGGGATTAACAAAGAGACTGCTTAGTTGAGTGAGTAAACTCTTTAGCTCCTTATTTGATCTATTTAATTTTAGGTGGTTTCATTTATTTATTTATTTATTTTATTTTATTTTATTTTTTGAGACGGAGTCTTGCTCTGTCGCCCAGGCTGGAGTGCAGTGGTGCAATCTCGGCTCACTGCAAGCTCCGCCTCCCAGGTTCACGCCATTCTCCTGCCTCAGCCTCTCCGAGTAACTGGGACTACAGGCACCCGCCACCACACCCGGCTAATTTTTTGTATTTTTTAGTAGAGACGGGGTTTCACCATGGTCACGATCTCCTGACCTCATGATCCGCCCGCCTCGGCCTCCCAAAGTGCTGGGATTACAAGCCTGAGCCACCGCGCCCGGCAGGTGGTTTCATTTATAAAGACCCTGGGTAAGAAGCATACTCCAAACTCTTGGTGTTATCCTCCCAATAGTCATAATAGTAGTCTCCCTGGTGCACTGTATTCTCTCAAAAGTTTTAAATGTTTGCATGCAGCCATTTCTATCATGTCAAATGGTCTCTCTTCAACTGGGATGACAAGAACTGAAAGAAATGTGTGGCCATGAGGGCACCATAACCTATAAATGACATGCTGAGACCGGAAACCCAAAATGATGGTAACTGAGAGTGGTGCTAAGGCCCTAAGTTTTGGGCACACTCTCACCTAAGGGGAGACTTTTAAAACAAAATTATGGGAGGCCATTGTTTAGGACTGAGCACATGCACTGGGCCCCAACAGATCAGACCAAATCAAAATGGAGTTGCTGGTGCTAAATGTCACATCAAACTAAGACTTTAAGAAAACATACATCCTAGAACAGACCAGGTTTTTTTTTTTTTTTCCTGTAAACAGGACATTCCAGCATAAAGACGTACCCTCTACACTAACTCTTACAAAAAATGAAATAAACTGAATTCCTTGTCCCCACCTTACAAACCCACTGTTCTGCTATTTCCCAGTGGGTTTCAAGACCAAATAAGTGTATTTACAATAGTGA
Source organism: Hylobates moloch (assembly GCF_009828535.3). Lineage (NCBI taxonomy): Eukaryota > Metazoa > Chordata > Mammalia > Primates > Hylobatidae > Hylobates > Hylobates moloch. Next base: position 45,998,748 of record NW_026652294.1, read on the forward strand.
TAATGACATCAATGAGTAAAGTTTTGGTCAGTCTCTCAAAATTAAGATGACCAAAAGTGGGGAATTGTTTAATCAGGTTTAGCCTAAAGCTGCCTCCTTACATATTTTAAGTTCAGCCCAAAGGTTTCTCTGTATATAGTGAACTGTAACAATTGGATGTGTAATAAAACTGTAGCCTACACTTATGTCAATCATTGAGTTTTGGCCAATCAAATGTAGCCAACTGTTCCAACCATGTTCAAATAAGGCAAATGCCAAGCTGTAACCAATCTGGCTGTTTCTGTACCTCACTTCCATTTCCTGTACATTACTTTCCATTTTCTGTCAATAAATCTTCCACCATGTGGCTGCGATGGACTTTCTGAGTATACTTTGGCTCAGAAGCTTGTCCCATTGGTGAATAGTTCATTGCTTAATTAAATTCCTTTAAATTTAATTCAGCTGAAGGTTTCTTTTATCACTGTGTATATCAAAACATCAAATTATGTTGTAATAAAGCTATTATTTTAAAATACAAAATAAAAATACAGTAAGTAGTTTTCACAGGAAATTGTAGAACAAAAAAATCCAGACTTTCTCTACAGAAGTGGCCCATCCAGCCTGTGCACTAACCTGGGGGACGTTGATCAAGCAGCAATGCCACTGCCTCCCACTCTGCCTGTGAACCTCTGCAAGACAAGAATGCTACTTCTGCTTGGAGTTGAGACATGTTTTCCACTCTTGGCCAGAAGTGAGAATGAGAATGTTTCTCTTTAGCAACAGCCCTTAGGCAGAGACAGGAAGGGTTTGACTTTGTGGATTGTCCTCACAAGTGTGTTTTTTGGCCGCTGGTTTATGCTGAGAATTTTTATCCACAGATGGATGCTTGTATTGGTTTTCACTTGGGAGTATTTGTCTGAGAACTCATTGCTGCGAAACTGGGATAGTCTGGCTCACGAAAATCAGGCTTTCCAGCCAAGCAAGCGTCTTAGGCTGGGATTGCAGAGAGTGAACGTCCTTTTTCACCTAGACTCAGGGAATTGAGTCTCAAAGATGCAGAAACAGCAATGAAAGCAGCCGTATCAGTTGGTTGGCAAGAATAAGGAACATATTTCCCCCCGATTCCAAGAAGAATCGATGGAACACAAAGAAGCCAGGGATCCCCGCTGGGGTCTCATGCTTCTTGGGGACGTCACCTCCCTGTCTAAAAGGCTAAAGCCATCACACTTAAGTTTTCAACTTCCCTCTTCCCTCTCCATTTCAGAGTCTTTTTATAGCTTCATCACTCTTCCTTCCTTAAATCATCTTTATCTTTCTGGTCTCTGAGAAGCAAGTGGCCTGTGTCACGGGCAACTTTCGTAAGTAGATTTCCTCTCATCAACATGATCATCTCTCTTCTCTGTACATTTTCAAGACTTGTGTATCCCCCAAAAAGTGAAAACCCACCTTCAAGACTGCTACCCTGCGGGTCAAGCCCTCCTACCCTTCTCAGACTCTCTTGTGAATGACGGCTGGTGTTAATACAAAATAAATATTTGGTTTCTGTCCCCAGTTCCTGACACTCAGCTCCCCAAACCCACAGACTCTCCAGAGTGATGAATGTATTTTGTTCCTTTGTAAGCTAATTAGATGATTGTTGGCGTGGGGTCCCTACTAGCTCCAAGACAGGGCTGGTCGCCAGGAAGGCCAAGACATTATTAGAATGTTGGAACTTTGAGTACTACCCCTTGACCATCAGGGAGGGAAGAGGGGCTGGAAACTGAGTTAATCATCAATGGCCAATTACTTAATTATGTCTACATAATAAAACTTTCATAAAATTCCTAAATGCTGGGGTTTGGAGAGCTTCCAGGTTGAACACATCAAGGTGCTGGGAGGATGGTGTGCTCAGAGAGGGCAGGGAAACTCTGCACCCCCCCCCCATACCTTACATCTCCTTGCTTCCCATCTATTTGGTTATTCCTGAGTTGTATCCTTTATAATAAACTGCTAATAGTAAGTAAAGCACTTATTTAAGCTCTGTGAGCTGTTTGTCTCCAAATACTGATCAACCTTTAAGGAGAAACCAATCTTACTCGCTCTGCTATGTTGCCATCACATAACATAGAGATTTTGGAGGAAATTATAAAGATGATTTTTATTGAAATTATCTCTCAAATTGGTGTACTCTATTTATTATCAACTCAACTCCATTTAAAAAAAACCATTCACTCACTTATCTTCTCTCCAGCCATCACCCTTTTGTTCTCTTCTATTCCAACTTCTCATAATGTTACCTACTTACTATCTCCAGCTCCTAATTTTTCAAGCCATTCTCAATTGCTTCTGTCCCACCACTTCCTAAAACAGCCCTTCCTAAGGTCATCAAAAAACTATTTGTCACTATAAGCAATAAACTTTTTTTAATCCTCGATTTTACTTAATTTCTCATTGGTATTTGATAATGTTAATCTCTTCTTTCTTCTTTCTTCTTGAAATGCAATGCTGTTTTCACTTCCTGGATATCCCTCTGGTTCCCTGGTTCTTCTCTGGCTGCACTGCAGGATCATGCTCCTTTATTCAACCAATATTTGTTGGATTTCTTCAAGACTGGTTCTAGGTCTTCTTTACTCACCCTATCCTCTTTTCCAAAGCACCATCAGCCATGCCTCTGGTTTCAATTATCACCTGTTAGTAGATGACTAACATATCTACATCTCTAGCCTAGACCTGTCCTCTGAGTTCCAGTCCATTATTTCCATTTACCTGCTGGACCTACCCTCATGGACATCTCAAAATCTCCTGAGGCTCAACATAGGCAAAAGCGAACTCATTGCTGTGTCAGTCAACATCTTGGCAGGAAGAAATTGCACCTCCTATTGAAAATAAGAAGAATTTGACAAAAAATGTTAATAAAAGGACTATTTGCCAAGGTGTGGACATGGTTAAAATAAACCAACAAGGAACAGTAAGCTGGTGAAATAAATACTCTGATATCACCCTCTCTGCCCCTGTGACTTCCTGACCACTGGCAAAACTAAACCAGACACTAGAAAATATGGAAGCTTGTTGAGGCATAGAGGTCTGCCTTCTAGGGCTCAGATCAGGGTGGAAAGGGAATGGAACTAAAGGGACAAATGAACAATATTCAGCATGATGACTGTGTTAGTCCAGTTTGCATTGCTATAAAGGAATACCTGATGGATAATTTATAAAGAGAGGTTTATTTTGCTCACGATTCTGCAGAGCGTACAAGAAGCATGGCACCAACATCTGCTTCTGGTGAGGCCTCAGGAAGCTTTTACTCATGGCAGAAGACAAAGAGGAGCCAGTGTGTCACATGGCGAGAGAGGATCACATGGTGAGAGAGGGTGCAAGAGAGAGGCCATGCTCTTTTAAAACAATCAGCTCTTCCATGAACTAATAGAGCAAAAATGCACTCATTACCATGGGGAAGGCACCAAGCTATTCATGAGGGATCTGATCTCATGACCCAAACACCTCCTACTACCCACTAGGCCCCACTTCCAACGTCGGGCTTACATTTCAACATGAGATTTGGAGGGGACAAACAACCAAACCGTATCAATGATCTTCCAATCAAAACAAGTTTTCTTGCATCATTCCCTACTTCGGGAATGGTACCACCATCATTCAGCCAATCAAACCAGAAACATAGAATTTTCTTAACGTTTCTTCTGTCTTTTCCTGCAGACCCATGCCATCGAATGTCCTAGCAGAACTTCTCCAAACAATCTGGCTTAAACTATTTCGACACAACCTGCTTCAGATTTACATGCACCTCTCGTTCATAGCTCGCATTACAATTGTAAATTATGTTGCATATAGGATTACTTTACTACCATCTTGCCTTCCCTCTAACCTATAAAATTCATGTTGGCAGAGACTATGATTATTTTTGTTCACCATGATTTCTCCAGTTTCTTGCCACAGTCCCTGGCATGGAGTAGGCACTGAATAATATTTGTTATTTGAGAACATGTTAGAGCTTGTGGGGATATATAGATCACACAGTCACATTCTATTATGAGGGGAGAGCAGGGATCATACCGTCAGTAGAGAAAGTTAAGCAACTTGTCCAAGAAGTCACAGTAAATTATTTTTTTTTAATGGTAGATTTACTATTAACCAAGTGTTGGATCCTAAGAGTTTTACAAATGTATCGGGAGTAACTCTTGGTACACAAACTCAGACATACAGGAAATACATATTTCTATATTTTCTTTAAGTCCAATAAAATATAACTTTGAACCCTGCTAAGTAGGCTGCAAGAAAATTCAGTTATTTCAGGATCCCTCCCTTGTCTAAGAATTGCAACAGAATCAAGAAGGTTTGTGCAATATCTAGCAATGATAGGAAGGGCTTCTAGTCTCCAGTTAGCCATAACCCTGCTGAAATCATAATGAGTCTATAGTGATGTGTTGAGATTAGAGGCTCGCTGCTGCCATACTATCTGTGGGTTAAGTGCAGGAATCTGCATCTGGGCTGAAAGCCTCAGAACCCAGAGTCCAGCTTCCCTGAGCATCCTGAAAAGAACTCCCATTACTTCCCACTGTCTTTTGAGACTTTAGGAGGAACTCTGTGGGTATGTGCTCTTACCCCACTCTGGCTTCGGTCCTCTCTTTTTATTGTAAAAACAAACAGATAATCTCTCTCCCTCCCACATTCCCTCTCTCCTGGTATCCCTCAAAAAGGATTCCTTAATGGACTTTCATCAATAAGCTCAGGATTTAGTAAAGCAGAAGCTGGGAAGGGAAGTGGTTTGCAGGCAACTCCTGCTATAATTGAAATTCTTTTTCAAAGCAAAGAAACATAGAAGACCTGTTTACTTTGGTAGAATGGATGTGGGGGAGGAGAAAACCAACGGAAAACAAAACAAAACTGTATTTCTCAAAAAGTATATTGCCACACTAATATCATTTCATTAAACTTCACAGCAAGCTTGTGAGCAGTTAATTAATACAGACTCCAACTTTTAGATGAAAAAAAAACTGAACAAAGAAGCTCTGAATAACTTTTCCAAGGTAACTTAACCAGTAGGTGACCAAGAAAGATTTAAGTTCAAACTCTGACTTCCCTGGAGCTTCTGTTCTGGCTTTGGGGAAATGAAGAGGAAGACAGTAACTGGATAAGGCTCGACATCTATCACGACTTGATGGCATGAGCCAGGAAGCCTGTTATTAGATGAAAAAAAAAAAAACAGGCTTAATCGCTTGGAATACAGAATGTAAAATGGGATTTCCCTGGTGTAGAGAAAAGGGCAATAGGAAGAAGTTTGAGAAGTAGAAAGTAAAAATCTGCATTATCGAAAGGAGAAATTTAGAAAGGAAGATGTCCTTGGACTCGAGGCTCTGACTTGGCCTTTCCACCTGTGAGTCATTCAACTTGTTCCAAAGGCAAGACGTGTTTTTTTTTAGCAATACTTTTGAGTTGAGATTTTTTTTTAATGAATTCCAAATGAAAACCCTTGTCCTCTTCGTGGGACAATCTCGCTATAATGCCAAAGATTTACTGTTTGATGGAGAAAATGTTGTCAAAATATGGTTCCCATTCCATAGTCATCAGAAAACACACGGGAGGGATATATACACTTCCTGGACACACACACACACACACACATACACACACACAACACAGACACATGAATAACTTTCCTGAATAATTTGATGATACATTTGGAATTGATCTCATGCATATTAAACCCTCTGAAAAGTCCATGTCTATGAAGTGAAGCTTTAAATATTAAGCTTTGTTGCCTACAAAGGTCAAATACACCCTCTTGTGGTAAAATGGCATATTTTATTTCCAGATGATTTCTATCATAGAGCTCATGACATGGTAGTTTGAATAATGAATACTTGAGAGGAAACAATGAAACTTATGCTTTTATGCTGTAATGTCAACTCCATTTTTTAAAAATATTAATTCTGTCTTATGGATTCCCATAATCCCTAACTTTCAGATGAAAAAACTGAGGTTCCAAAAGCTTGCATAACTTGCCCAAGGCAAGCCAGCTAAGGAGTAGAACAGTGAAGTAAAACAAAGACATTGAATGTACTCTATTATAACAAACAAACCATAATAAAATGGATCCAACTGATTCTCAAAAGTTGTGAGAGTTAAGGGTGAAAACCTAAGACTGCCTAAAGGTGAATGCAATCGTGTAACAGATGCATGTGTAACAGACTGTATCAATGGTGTAACAGTTAATACTGGTGTGATCTCGGCTCACTGCAACCCCCGCCTCCCGGATTCAAGCAATTCTCTGCCTCAGCTTCCCAAGTAGCTGGGATTACAGGCGCTTGAGTAGGAAGAACCAGATCCTTCTGGTCCAGTTTTGCAAAGGCTGCCTCAGAATCCTGGGCACCAGACAGAGTCTTGAAAGCTGCTTTCAGAGTCATCATTCCAATGGTGGTTGCAGGATTCCGTAGCTGCCTGCAAATAAAGCATAGGCAGAAAGGTCTTTTTCACCATTGTTGATGCTCATCCAAACAGCCACAACTTTTTTGAAGTTTGAAGCTTCAAATTAGATAGGGGACTCCTCCAGTTGAGGAGGCTTTAAATGTAGTACGTAAGTTGTATTATGAATTTAAAACTCCAAGTTAGAGAACCTTTATTTTACTTCTCATTTTATTTTTAGAGATAAGGTCCGGGTCTGTCCTAGACAGCAGATAGGACAGAGCTAGGATACAGCGGCACGAACACAGCTCACTGTATCCTAGAACTCCTGGGCTCAAGCGATCCGCCCACCTCGGCCTCCCAAAGTGCTAGGATTACAGGCGTGATCCACCACACCCAGCCTACAACACACTTATGAGCAGGATCCTGAGAACTCTCAAGAGTTAAAGGCATGCCACATAGTCTTGAACAATGAGAAACTGCCTTTTAAAAATAAAGTTCATCTATCATTTGGAACAGTTAGTATGCTTTAGGGAAAAACTGTTAGGAGGGGGGCAAACTGGCAGCCTGCAGGCCAAATCCATCTGGCAGCCTGTCTTGTTGTCTAACCCACATGAAAAAAAAATGTTTAAAGTGGATCAACTGTCAACATCCAAAAATTGGGAAATCTCATGGAAAACCCCAGACATCTCATACAAAAATCTGAGCACCTGAAGCCTGAGCATCCTTGGATACTCCCACAGAGCAACAACCACAAGAAGCTGAAAAGCACATCCCCTGGTTCCCAGCCCCATGCTCTCAGCCTAGGTCCACTTTGTTCCTTTAGGTTTCCTACCAGGCCCTCAAAGGGCATCTAAGCTTGTGACCCCTGCTTTAGGAACTGGTTTTGGGATTCGACTCACAGATCTGAACAGTTGCTCCCTGAATGTATTAAGAGATTAGATGTCCACAAGAAAAGTACTGCGTCAGTATGGGGGAGGCAAGGAGAAATGGTGAAAGAGCCTTTGAGGAATGGCCAATCAGGAAGTTGTCAGGGACCCCAGGCATCCTGTTTCCTCATCTTCCCAGGGTGTGCTGTCTCCCACAGTGCCCTGTATGAGTAACATTGTAACACGTTAGTAGGTCAGACTGCTGAGAGGACCTGATCCTGGCCTAAGGAGGAGACTGCTTCCAGCGACCACCCCAGTGTTTTACCCAAGATCACAAGACAGCATCTTCTTACCTTGCGGGTTCTCTGGGTGGCTTTTCCACAGGCCCTGGTGCTGGCTGTTCATCTTCCTTCCCTGTACTTGAGGCAGCAGACTCAGATTTCAAAGCCTTTTTGGCCATCTGGGAAAGGAAGGATGTCATCGGGAAGAAGAGGCCACAGAATTGCATTAATTGTCTGCTTCTTTCACCAAGAATATACTCAATATGCAAACAAGTTCACTTACAAATCCAATCTAGGCATAAAATGAAGGACATAAAGTGGGAGAGAACTTATAAGACTTATAAATCAAGCTTTTTTTATTCAAACTTAAGATAACTAATAAATTTTTTTTGAGAGGGAGTCTTGCTCTGTCGCCCAGGTTGCAGTACAGTGGTGCGATCTTGGCTCACTGCAATCTCCACCTCCTGAGTTCAAGCGATTCTCCCATCTCGGCCTCCCAAGTAGCTGGGATTACAGGCGCCCACCACCATGTCCAGTTAATTTTTGTATTTTAGTAGAGACGGGGTTTTACCATGTTGGCCAGGCTGGCCTCGAACTCCTGACCTCACGTGATCTGCCCACCTCAGCCTCCCAAAGTGCTGGGATTACAGGCATGAGCCACCATGCCCAGCAATAAATGTTTATACTAATATCTTCCAGTTTGCCTATAGAATTTTTTATAACTGTTTCTACAAATGTTTTGCCTTATTAACAACTGTTTGAGAATCCTTACCTATATAACACAAAGAGCCCTGAGTAGGCTAATCTTGCTCTAACTCCATCTGTTCATCTGTCTCCCTCTGGCTTAAGTTTTAGACATTTCCAATCAGTCCAGTGTCATGCAGTTTCGGTTATGTTTATCTGTAATGTGTGGCGTCCTAAAAGCCAAGAGTTCTGTCCACACACACAGACAGCAGCAGGATATTTTCCAGTTACTTGGAACGGAAAGGAAAGGACCCTCGGCCAGGCTCAACTATCTTGACACCTGCTCCCTGAATACCCCAAACCACCTGCTTATAAATAATCTGAGATTTGCCAAACGACAGCTAAGATCGTGGAGTGATCTTAATCCTGTCCTAATATGGGCCTGGCAGATCTGTTATGAGACAGAATATTTTCCACATTCTCAAAGTCCTGGTTTCTTTTGCCCAGGCTGAAGTGCAGTGGCACGACCACAGCTCACTGGCAGCCTCAAGTGATCTTCCCACTTCAGCCTCCCAAGTAGCTGGGACTACAGGCGCGCGCCACCACACCTGGCTAATTTTTGTATTTTTTGTAGAGACGGGGTTTCACCATGTTGCCCAGGGTGGTCTTGAACTCCTGACCTCAAGCAACCTGCTCACCTTGGCCTCCCAAAGTGCTGGGATTACAGGTGTGAACCACTGCACTCGGCCAAAGTCCTGGTTTCAAAAACAAAACAAAACCACTCTCACTGAGTGTTCCTTCACCACAGTCTCCCATCTATGACAGCCTGGGTCTAGTTCTTCCCTAGGCTGTCCTGAGCCTCACTGCTTCCATTCTTTTATCTCTTTGATCCAATTAAAGAATGTTTTCATTTGGCTTCTTTCAACTTTATACTTTCAGTGACACCTTTCTCCACACCATGCCTTCTTCCTGTTAGCAACTCCATCGTACCACATCTACCAAACCACTCTTCCTCCAAACTTAGTTCACAAGTCATCGCCTTTGGGAACCACCATTGATTGCAAGCGAATGTTCTACTTCAACCATGGCAGATTAACCATGTGTAAAGGAGATAAAAATGGTAGATGAGGGAGACCAGGTGTGTTCCATTTGCCTCTGCCAGTATCTCTGCTTTTGTATTTTTTATTTATTTATTTATTAAGATGGAGTCTCGCTCCAGGCTGGAGTGAATGGCGCAATCGTGGCTCACTGCAATCTCCATCTCCTGGGTTCAAGCGATTCTCCTGCCTCAGCCTCCAAAGTAGCTGGGATTACAGGTGCCTGCCACCACGCCCAGCTAATTTTTATATTTTTAGTAGAGATGGGGTTTCACCATGTTGTTCAGGCAGGTCTCGAACTCCTGACCTCAGGTGATCCACCCGTCTGGGCCTCCCAAAGTGCTGGGATTACAGGTGTGAGCCATTGCGCCTGGCCTGCTTTTGCATTTTTAAGGCATTTAGTTAAGAAAGCTAGTACATACAATTCAATGTCTTTTTCACACATCAACTCTTTTCACTTCAGATATTCTGATTCCCCGCACATCCTCAAGGGCACACCATGGTTATGGGAGAAGGGCCAAGGCGCACCGTGACGAGGTAGGGCTCGGCGTCATCCAGGTGGCTCTCCAGGAAGCGCAGCATCTTCTGCTGGAAGGTCTCATAGGAAAAGTTCTGGATAACAGGATGGGCCAAGTTCTTTTCTCGAATAATATTCAGGAGATCATTTCTCAGCTTCTACACAATGTACCTATATTTGCAACATGAGAAAGTAGAACTCCAGTAAAAATTCAATGATGATGAGGTGAGACAGACACTATGAGAACTTCTGCAATGCCGTCAATGCAAATCACTGGCACACATACAGGAAGGGAAGCCCAACACAAAGGACTGGTCAATAAATCAGGTTCAGCCACAGTGGGTTACTATGCAGCTATAAAAAACAGATAAAGAAGTTCCTTATATGCTAACACAGAATGATTCCAAGATATAATATTAAGTGAAAAAAGCAATTTAGAAAAGTGTTCACATTAGTGTGTAGGATATGCTATCACGTATGTGTATGAGAAGAATGGGGAAAATGGATCTACGTGGATGTCTGTACACACACACACACAATTTACTTGCACATGCATAGAGGATCTTTGAAAGGATAAAAGAAAAAAAAAAGAAATTGGTTGCCTCTGAAGGGAAGAAGATGGCTGAGGGTCACAAATGAGAGTATTTTCACCAAATTCTTTGGGTATACCTTTTGAATTCTGTATTATGTACAAGTATTACCTTTTCAAATAATAAAATTTAAATTTATATAGAGGCCAGGTGCAGTGGCTCACACCTGTAATCCCAGCACTTTGGGAGGTCGAGGCAGGCGGATCACTTGAGGTCAGGAGTTTGAGACCAGCCTGGCCAACATGTTAAAACCCTGTCTCTACTAAAAACTTAAAAAAATTAGCCCAGCATGGTGGCACACGCCTGTAATCCCAGCTACTCCAGAGGCTGAGGCAAGAGAACTGCTTGAAACTGGGAGGTGGAGGTTGCAGTGAGCCAAGATTGAGCCACTATACTCCAGCCCGGGCAACAGAGCAAGACCCCACCAAAAAAAAAAAAAAAAAAAAGTATATAGAAGAAATAGTTGGGCATGATGATTCACGTAATCCCAGCACTTTGGGAGGCGGAGGTGGTAGGATCACTTGAGCCCAGGAGTTCCAGACCAGCCTGGGCAACATAAAGAGACCCTGTCCCTACAAAAAATTTTAAAAATTAGCCACGCGTGGTGGCATGCAGCTGTGAACCCAGCTACTGGGGAGGATGAGGTGGAAGAACTGCTTGAGCACAGGAAGTTGAGGCTGCAGTGAACTATGACTGCACCACTGCACCCCAGCTTGAGCAACAAAGCGAGACTCTGCTTCAAAAATAAATAAATAAACAAATGAATAAAAAGCAAGAAGAAAAAATAAAAGCAAGGGACCAACAGAACTTTCGACATCAGGAAACAGGTGCTATGTCCTCACCAAAGAAGTTTCCTCGCATCTGCAGGATCAACATTTAATGTAAATAAAGTTAGAAGCATTACATTTGTCAGCTCCATACCTGGTGCTGATCATTTAAATCAATGTTCTGTTATAAACTAGACAGAAATAAGGCAAGTGAATAATTTATGTAAGTTTCTCTAATAAAAACTAAATTTTGAAAAGCCAATCTTACAGTGAGTTATCTTGGATATAAAAGATAACTTGCTGCAGGTGTTACATGTTGAAAGGAGAATATTTAGGTAATATTCCTGACTAAGAACCCTTTCCCTATTTCCCCACAAAAAGCAAGGAGATGAATTTAAGTCACAGGAGCAAAAATGTATCAAATTTACCTGAGTTGTGGGGTCCTTGGACATATGTTTTTTCAAAATTTTTGAAGCCTTTTCAAATTCTTTGTTTTTGATACAAATAATGACAGCCTAAAAAGGAGGGGAAAAATCTTTTTTTACTTTTGTAATGACAGGTGTAATCAGAATATCAAACATCAAAGTAATTCTCTCTCACATCATATCATATTTCTGTACTTAAAAACTAACAATTATTAAGCCAGGCACGGTGGCTCACGCCTGTAATCCCAGCACTTTGGGAGGCTGAGGCGGGTGGATCACCTGACGTCAGGAGTTCGAGACCAGCCTGACCAGCATGGTGAAACCCCATCTCTACTAAAAATACAAAATTAGCCAGGCATGGTGGTGCATGCCTGTAATCCCTGCTACTCAGGAGGCTGAGGCAGGAGAATTGCTTGAACCTGGGAGGCAGAGGTTGCAGTAAGCCGAGATCACGCCACTGCACTCCAGCCTGGGCAACAAGAGCAAAACTCCATCTCAAAAAAAAAAACAACAAAAAAACTAACAATTATTGTTCAAGTGTTATGAACCACTGGAAGCTGTCTCTTTCTGCTTGTAAGGTTGTTGCTTTTCAACAATACAATGGCTTTTGTTACATGGCTGATAGAGCAAAATCTGATCCTCTGGATTACAGACCATTTAACCAATTTCAATAGGGCCTCCTGAGGAAAGACAGAATGGACATGAGTCATTCTACGTCCTGTAATTTCAGGTCCCCAGAACAATTGATTCTGTTCTTTTTGGATGCAAAAGCTTTAAAGCAAGGGGGGGATGAGGGAGGGAGGACACACTATAGGGGGGGAAAAAGGGATTTGCTGACCACAGAGTTCCGCTAGTTCCATTCTGGAAAGGCCTAAGGCCAGTTCTGTACGAGAATGAAAGGACAACCCCTTACTACCATAAACCCCAGCTGGCAACTTCAATTAAAGCACCTAGGGAACTACTGAAGCCAAAAAACCCAGGTCATTCACAAGCAGCAAATAAAAAGGGCAAAGTTCCAGGTAAGATAAGGTCTCACCAGCCACAGAGAGAAAGTAGAGTCCTTCCATAAAGAAATCTCAAGAGAATGAGGTTCTCTTGAGGAAAAATAACAGTGACTGAACATTTACAAGGAAGTTATAATATATATGAACATTTTTAAAAATTAGAAAAGCCAACAAAAAATTGGGAGTATTTGAAGGTATATGATAGGATAAAGTAGCTACCTCAAATCCTGTCTGAGAGAGACACAGATTCTTTAAAAAGACCACCATACAAAAAAAGGCAAGCGGACTGGGTGTGGTAGCTTACAACTGTACAACTGTATTCCCACACTTTGAGAGGCCAAGGTGGGAGGATCGCTTGAGCTCAGGAGTTTGAGACTAGCCTGGGGAACATAGGGAGACCCTGTCTCTCCCCTCAAAAAAACCACCTAGCCAGGCATGTTGGTGTGTGCCTGTGGTTCCAGCTACTCGGGAAGTTGAGGTAGGAGGATCACTTGGGTCTGGGAGATCAGGGCTGCAGTAAGCACTGACTGTACCACTGCACTCCAGCTTGGGCGAAAGAGCGATACCCCGTCTTAAAACAAACAATAAAAGGAAAATTGGTTCATAGATATTTTCGATCTTCACAGGGAAGAATGTACAGAGACACAGACTAAGAGGAAGAATAGCAAGGAAATCCATTAAGTACTAATCTCTGTTGCTTCTATCTTCAACGTGCTGAGCACAGCCATACAGGGCAGAAGGCAACTGACGTCAAATGCCCTTGAATATGCAGGCACAACTGTTAACAACTGTTAAGTTCTTGCTGCGTAGGGAAGGTACAAAATAAGTCTTCACTTTACTCAGATGACCATATCCATTTATATGTCACTTTCAGCAGAAAAACATATGCTCAAACTATACTTAGTTGAATACAAAGTTTTTACTTTTTTAATCATACAGGTCTTACTATGTTTTAAAATTCTGTTTAACTTGCATACAACAAAATTAACTTGTTTAGGGCATCTGGTTTGGAATTTTAACACATGTAGACCCCTATATGATCCACTACAATGAGGATCCAAAAACCTGCCTTGGCTGTCCTGTGTAGTCACACCTAACCCTGGCAACCACTGATCCCAGTGGCTCATAACTGTAATCCCAGTGCTTTGGGAGACTGAGACAGGAGGATCACTTGAGGCCAGGAATTTGAAATGAGCCTGGGAAACACAGTGAAAACCTACCTCTACAAAAAAGTAGCCAGGCATGGTGGCGTGTGCCTGTGGTCCTAGCTACTCAGGAGGCAGAAGTAGGAGGATCACCTGGGCCTAGGAATTTGAGGGCAGCAGTGAGCTATGATCATGTCACTGCACTCCAGCCTGGGCAATAAAGCAAGACCCTCTAAAAAAAAAAAAAAAAAGGGCTGGGTGCAGTGGCTCACACCTGTAATCCCAGCACTTTGGGAGGCTGAGGTGAGCAGATCATGAGGTCAGGAGTTCAAGACCAGCCTGGTCAGCATGTGAAACCCTGTCTCTACTAAAAATACAAAAATTAGACGGGAATGGTGGTGCGCACCTGTCGTCTCAGGTACTTGGGAGGCTAAGGCAGGAGAATTGCTTGAACCTGACAGGCAGAGGTTGCAGTGAGCCGAGACTGCACCACTGCACTCCAGCCTGGGCAACAGAGCAAGACTCCGTCTCAAAAAACAAGAACAACAAAAAAGCCATTAAGTATGTAGGACTTTTTTTTTTAAAGGATGTAGCCTTGAGCTTGGCTCCTTTCACTCTGTATAATGCCTTTAAGGTCCATCCATGTTGGTGCACTATCAATAGTTCACTTTTTCTTGTCGTTGAGCAGTATTCCATTTCATGGATGTACTATAGTTTATACATTCATCCACTGAAGGACACCTGAGATGTCTGCAATTTATGGTTATTATAAATAGAGCTGCTAAAACATTCATGTACAGGTTTTGATATGAATAGAACTTCTCATTTCTGTAAGGTAAATACCCAAGAATAGGATTGCACGGTCTCATGGAAAATGTGCTTATAAGAAATGGCCAAACTACTTTCTGGAGCAGCTGTATCATTCCGCATTCCCATCAGCAATATATGAAAGTTCCAGTTGCTCCCCATCCTCACTAGTGCTTTTTAAAAAATAGGCTAGGTGTGGTGGCTCACGCCTGTAATCTCAGCACTTCAGAAGGCCAAGGTAGGAGGATCACTTGAGCCCAGGAGTTCAAGTCCAGCGCGGGCAACACAGTGAGATCCCATCTCTATTTAAAAAAACAGATGAAAATTGTACATACTTATGTACATGATGTTTTGAAATATGTAACTAACACTTTTTATAGTTAGTTTTTTAAATCAACTTTTCTTGAGATAGGGTCTATATCACCTAGGCTGAACTCAAACTCTTGGCCTCAAGCAATCCTCCTACCTCAGGCGCCCAAGTAGCAGGGATAACAGTCATGTGACACCACGCCCCACTATCAGTATTTTTTAAAGTTTGGTCCATTCTAATTGGTATTTGAATCTACTGTGGTTTTAATTTGTATTTCCTTAATGAGTAAATGATGTTGAACATCTTTTCATGTAATTTTTACCATCTATATTCTTTTGGGTGAGCCTTTTGCCCATTTAAAACTAGGGTTGTATAGGCTTGTTTCTTTTGAGAGCTCTTTATATATTCTAGCTATCAGTTCTTTGTCAGGTGTGATTTGTAAATATTTTCTCCCAACCTGTAGGTTGCTTTTCCATTCTCTTAACAGTGTTTTTCACAGAGCAAAAGTTTAAAATTTTGATTAAGTCCTATTCATCAATTTTTCTTCTTATGGATGTTTTTAAATTCTTATCTAAGATTTTTTTGCCTAACTCCAGGACATAAAGATTCCTTCATGTTTCCTCTAAGTTTTATGGTTTCACATTTTACATTTAGATTATAATTGAGTTAATTTTTGTACAAGATGTGAGCTTACGGTCAAAGTTCATTTCTGCATATGGACATTCAACTGTTTCAACACCATTTGTTGAAAAGACTATCCTTTTCCCATTGAATAGCCTTCACATCTTTGTCAAAAATCAATCAGCCATATTTGTGTGGGTCTGTTTTAGATGCTCTCTTCTGTTCTACTAATCTCTATAGTTGTAAGTACTGTAACTTTCTCATAATTCTTAAAATTGGGTAGTATGAGTCCGACTTTTTCTTTCAATATAACACTTTTTGGTTATTTAAATTCCTTTGCCTTTCCATATAAATTTTAGAATCAGCTAGTCTGTATCTATAGAAAATTCTGCTGAGGCCAGATAGGGTGGCTCAAATCTGCAATTCCAGCACTTTGGAAGGCTGAGGTGGGAGCATCACTTGAGCCCAGGAGTTCAAGACTAGACTGTGTAATATGGGCAACATAGGGAGACCCCATCTTTACAAAAAAAAAAAAAAAAAAAAAAAAATTAGCCAGGCAAGGTGGCACATGCTTGTGGTTCCAGCTATTCAAGAGGGTAAAGTCGGAAGAGCACCTGAGCCCAGGTCATTGAGGCTGCAGTGAGCCATGATTATGCCACTGCATTCCAGACCGTGACAGAGCGAGACCTTGTCTCATCTGGAAAAAAAAAAAAACAAACAAACAGAGACGAAGAAAAGAAAGAAAATCCTGCTAGGCCGGGTGTGATGGCTCATGCCTGTAATCCCAGCACTTTGGGAGGCCAAGGCAGTCGGATTGCCTGAGGTTGAGAGTTTGAGACCAGTCTGGCCAACATGGTGAAACCCCATCTCTACTAAAAACACACAAAAAGTAGCCAGGTGTGGTGACACACACCTGTAAATCCAGCTCCTCAGGAGGCTGAGGCATGAGAATCACTTAAACCTAGGAGACAGAGGTTGCAGTGAGCTGAGATTGTGCCATCGCACTACAGCCTGGGTAACAGAGCAAGACTCCATCTCAAAAAAAAAAAAGAAAAAGAAAATCCTGCTGAGATTGTGACTGGAATTGTGTTAACTCTATAGATCAATGGGAGGTAAGTGACATCTTAATTTATATTATGTCTTCCAATCCATGAACATGAACATTGGGACTTAATTTTTTTTTCTTTTTTGAGATGGAGTCTTGCTCTGTCGCCAGACTGGAGTGCACTGGTGCAGTCTCGGCTCACTGCAACCTCCACCTCCCAGGTTCAAGCGATTCTCCTGCCTCAGCCTCCCAAGTAGCTGGGACTACAGGTGCATGCCACCACGCCCAGCTAATTTTTGTATTTTTAGTAGAGACGGGGTTTCACCGTGTTGGCCAGGATGGTCTCGATCTCTTGACCTCATGATCCGCCTGCCTCAGCCTCCCAAAGTGCTGCCTGGCCTTAATTTCTTTCATCAGCATTTTACATTTTTCCATATACAGTTCCTCCACATTTTGCTAAACTTACACATATTTCTTTTTCTTTCTGTTTTGAAGTCATTGTAAATGGCACTGTTTTAGTAATTTCATTTTGAATTGTCCACTGCTAGTATATGGAAATATGACTGACTTTTCTTTTTTTACTTTAAAATGCTGTTTTCATGTGAGGTATGACTGATTTTTGTGTTGATCTTGCTAAACTTACAGGATTTTTTTTTTTTTGTATACTTCATGAGATTTCTACATAGTCCTGCCATCTGCAAAAAGAAATAATTTTATTATTTCCTCTCCATTCTGTATGCTTTTTCCCCCTTGCCTTACTGCACTGGTTAGGTCTTCCAGTATGATGTTGAGTACAAGTGGTGAGCATTCCAATTTTTACCATTAAGAATGTTAGCTGTGGGCTTTTTGTGGAACTTGAGGAAGTTCCCTTCATTCCTAGTTTGCTGAGTGTTTTTATCATGAACTAATGTTGAATTCTGTCAATTTCAGCAACAATTTATATGATCATATGGTTTTTCTCTTAATATGGTGGACTACACTGATTGATTTTCAAATACTGAAGCAGCCTTGCATTCCTGGACTTTGGTTTCCCCACTCTGTCACATACTAACTGCATCTGCATCCAGGGCCAAGCAGCAGGACAGACAGTGGAAGGCTATGGAATCTGTTCCATGTTCTAGGGATCACAGCTCCTTTGGTGAGAAAGAGTTCTCCTCCTTCAGTTTTAGATGTCTGCCCTGCTGCCACTGTCATTGCTAGGCAGCTGCTGCCACCAGGATAATATTGCCTGGGGGCCAGGGCAAGAAAGAAGCGAAAAAAGAGAAAAAACTGGGATTTCTTTCACCATCTCTGACCCTTAAGAGATCCTTCCTTGCTCCTCAGACCAGAAAGAGAAAGCTTCTCTTGGTGCTCTTTCTGTTCACACCTGGAGTGCACTTCCAGGTTTCAGGCTGCCTTTGAGTCTGGGCTGGGTGATACCAGAGAAGGAAAAAATGGTAAACTATTCATCACTGGTTTGGTGGAACTTCAAATTCTGGTCTCCTTCCCTATATGCCTATTTCCAGACAGAATCCTCAGATAGCTACTCCATGCATTCTGTCCAAGACTTATAATTACATTAAGAGGGAGAGACAGAGGAGAGTATGTTTGCTCTCTGTTCTCCAGAACTGGAACACATATCCTTCTATATTTAATGTGTGAAGCAAGAAAGGAAATATGAATGCTTTCAAATTGAAATGTAGAAGTCTGCTTCAAAGGTTGTGCTATGAGCTTATCTTTTAAAACTATGTATTAATTTCCTGTGCGGGGAAAAAATTAAAAAGATGAATCACTGCTTTTTCACTTGGCAGTTCTCAGAAGTATAATTTCTTCTCTTACGTGTTTGTTAAGGTTTCTAGGGTATAAGCAATATCGATGGTCTCTGGATAAGTTAAATAAAAGGGAAATTCCAAGCACAGATTTTCAAAATAGGTAAGGTAGGTTTATGTTGGGACGAAACGGCAGAAAGCACATATATTAACAAAGGAAGAGAAGAAGACCAAAACTCACAGAACTGAAGCATAAAGAAGCAGATGCAAAAAGAAGCAAGGCTGTTCTGGGAAGTAGCAATGTTTAAAAAGCCTCAACAAATATTTTTCTTTCAAATGTAAAGTTCTAAGAGAGTGCATCTGATATACAGGCACCCCAAATGGGGTAAGGCCCTCAAAGAACATCAAGTTGCTGTTGCCAAAGGTGCAGGGGACAATGCTGCATAGTAAAAAGCAACACGTAAATGCTTCAAGGACACGCTATACGTGTTGCTACTCCTTGTTCTCCAAAGAAACCTAACAGAGCAATCCCTCCTTTAGTTATGAGGAGAAAACAAATAGAGTCTTGATATAATTAACAGCTTGCAGAAGCAGGTCTCAAATTTCTGGTCTCAGGATTCTTTTATATTCCTCTTAAAACATTAATGCAGACCCTCAAAGAGCTTTCTGTTTATGTAGGTTATATTTGTTGATATTCACTGTATTAGAAACATAAATCAGAAAATTTTAAATATTTATTAATTTAAAAATAACAATAAACTCATACAGGGTAACATAAATAACATCTTTATGAACAATTACGGCATTTACTAAGATAAAAGTTTAATGAGAAGGGTGACACTGTTTTTCATTTTGAAAATCTCTTTAATATCTGGTTTAATATAGAAGATAGCTGGATTCTCATAACTGCTTCTGTATTCAATCTGTTGTGATGTGTTGTTTCGGTGGAGTGGGGTTTTTTTTTTTGAGACAGAGTTTTGCTCTGTCACCCAGGCTAGAGTGCAGTGATGTGATCTCAGCTCACTGCAGCCTCCTCACCTCCTGGGTTCAAGCGATTCTCATGCCTCAGCCTCCCGAGTAGCTGGGATTACAGGCTCGTGCCACCACACTCCGCTAATTTTTGTATTTTTGGTAGAGACAGGGTTTCACCATATTGGCCACCCTGGTCTCAAACTTCTGACCTCAAGTGATCCACCCGTCTTAGCCTCCCAAAGTGCTGAGATTACAGGTGAGAGCCACCATGCCCAACCCTTGGTCAAGGCATTTTAAAAAATCTGGCTTTATACACAAAGTTGAAAATGGAGGAGTATTTTAATAGCTTTTTCAGAAAACTATGGCTATTCTTGTTTGAGTCTACACGAAACTGCAGTAAGTAAACTTTTCTTAATCTGTCACATTAAAATCCACCAGTCAGCTGGACGCAGTGGCTCACTCCTGTAATCCCAGCACTTTGGGAGGCCAAGGCGGGTAGATCATGAGGTCAGGAATGCAAGACCAGCCTGGCCAAGATGGTGAAACCCATTTCTAATAATAATACAAAAATTAGCCAGGGGTGGTGGTGGGCGCCTGTAATCCCAGCTACTTGGGAGGCTGAGGTGGAGAACCGCTTGAACCCAGGAGGTGGAGCTTGCAGTGAGCCGAGATCACGCCACTATACTCCAGCCTGGGTGACAAAAAAATCCATCAGCCTATCTTGTAGTTTAAATAGATCTTTCATCCCTGACTTCGTAACATCATGCATTGGTCATCTGGAAAATACTGGTTCACTGAGTTACAAAGATCTTCAAATGTTGGCACATTCATTAATTTTTTTTTTTTTTTTTTTTCTGAGATGGAGTCTCACTGTTGCCCAGGCTGGAGTGCAGTGGCGTGATCTTGGCTCAAGGCAACCTCCTCCTCCCGGGTTCAAGCAATTCTCCTGCCTCAGTCTCCCAAGTAGCTGGGATTACAGGTGCCCACCACCACGCCTGGCTAATTTTTTTTGTATTTTTAGTAGAGACGAGGTTTCACCATGTTGGCCAGGCTGGTCTCGAACTCCTGACCTCAGGTGATCTACCTGCCTTGGCCTCCCAAAGTGCTGGGATTACAGGCGTGAGCCACCACGCCCAGCCTAAAAAATATTTTTTAAATGTCAGCTGTTAATATTACCAATCTTCAGAGAAGACTAAGTATTGGGAAGCTATCAAGCACACAAATAACAAGTTTTCCAAAATTCTGTTTTTCACTAGAAAGCTTAAACTTTATCACTGGCTACAAATACTGTCACTTGTTTTGTGTGACAGGTTTGCTTTACTCATTCTCAAGAAAATGACTGCCAAATACCCAAGTGTGAACAACTATAATTTGTCAGTTGTTCTTTCAGGTAAAATAGTATTCCATAAAAAAAGCAGCTAGTTCAGCATGCAACTCTAATAATAACACAAGTGCTTTTCCTGGTAACCATCATGTCTTGGTAGGCAGCAGAAACATTTTAGGCATACTTCCTCTTTTTTTTTTTTTTTTTT